>NC_053405.1:17857759-18065259 GCF_016859285.1 Xiphias gladius | reverse complement strand
TATACACTAAGCTATTAGTCATATTCACACTATGCCAGCTAACCAGCTTGCGTTGACAGACTGCATACGGCTTCAAACTCATGTTGCCCTCAATGCAATCAGACACAAAGTAGCCAGGGTAGCAAAGCCGGCTGCACTGTATGCATGCATACACTATGGTGCAGGACAACACAGTTTTATCATATTTGCTTTGAGAAATTATGTTTTCCTGCGCATATTTACATCACAGGCAGTACTTGAATTGTACTGCACACTCAGCACTGGAACATCTGATTTTTGCCCACCTTGGTACTCATATTTCTTCTGAAGTACCTCTAAGTCCTGGAAAATGCAGGTACAGTACGTACAACTCTCTGACTAAAAACATAACCAAGTCAAAACATCCTTGTTGGAAAGGGATTCACTATGCCAGGAGGAAAAAGAAGACTTCAAGTCTGAGGAACTTACACTCTGTGGTCATTTTCTTAATTACACCTAGCTAAAACTAATGAAGGCTAATACAACAGTCTAGCAATAAATCCTCCCTTCATTGAGGTTATAATGATCAGTTTGTGTTGAAACTGTATTAAAGAGGTGCAACTGTATTGCAATATACAGAAAGGCATTTCTGTTATTTAGCCTACCCTCATTGATTTGAATAGGGTAGACAAAATAATAGAAACTCCTACTCAATGTAACGCAATACAAATCAACAGCACCACAAATTGCACCCTTCAGAATGAGCATACAGTTGAATCAGCACCTCTTTAACACAGTTTCAATTAAAACTGAACATTATAACTTTAGTGAAGGGAAGATTTATTGCAGGACTGTTGTATTCGACTGCATTAGTTTTAATTGTGTGTTCCTAATAAAGTGACATCTGAGTGTACATTGACTAAGGAGAGATCTTTGAATCCTTCAATCATTGAATTCAGCTGCAGCTACAGTGTTCCTGTTGCTAACCTCAGTTGCTTGCTGCAGTGCAAATCATATCAAGGGTACAGGCAGTGCTATCTGTGATAACACTGAGCGTCCCCTCTCTATGGTTACCCACTGTATTTCAAAATGACATTTCATTTGCTTTGACTGGTGGAAACATGACCTACGCATCATAGCCTTGCCTACAGTGGCAGTTGTTAATATACCTACTCCTAAGACCATGTGATGAAATATTTCAAACAGGTCTTACAAGCCTACTCGCTAAAATGTATTTATGTACAAAGTACTAAAAGAAGAAGACTACGAGTGTACAGCCATGCTATCATCTCTTTAAGGCTGTACTTAGGCACAGTGATGCTTTATGTTAAGTGCTAACATCAGGACTAACGTGCCTTTTTTTAGGCAGGTATTAATGTCTGAACCAAATTCTGTGACAATCCATCAAATAAATGTTGAGACATTTCACCCAAAATCACAAATGTGAACCTCATGGTAGCGCTAGATGGAAAGTCAGGCGGTTACCAAAGTCATTGGGATACATTGTGTGAAAACGATGAAAGTATGTACAACATTTCATGACAATACATGCAAGAGTTGTTGAGATATTTCAGGCAGGACCAAAGTGATGGATCAACTGACCAGCAGTCCAACAATATAAATGGAATTTAACATATTTCATTATATTAAAAATAATGATTTGCCCCTCATGAATTCATGTGCATTTTCCTACAGCAATGGATTTCACATAAGGGTGTACAACACACATAACTGCATATGTTATCTGAGATAAAAGCCACATGCTGTGCAGCTGCTTGTTCAGAGTACTGGCACCTTATTGGTTCCAATTCAAGCACTGGTCACAAAACATGGTAGCACAAGCGCATGCACATTTGTACTTCCTATCTTTGTGAGGACACTCATTGACATGATGCATTCCCTAGCCCCTTACCCTAAGCTCAACCATCACAACTAAATGCCTAACCCCAAACCTAACCTAAACCTGATTATAACCTGATCCCTAAAACCAAGTCTTAACCCTCAAAAAGCTCCTTAAAGTTGCAAGGACCGGCCAAAATGTCCTCACTCCAATGGTTAAAAACTCAAACGTATAATGTATAGCCACACACACACACACACACACACACACACACACACACACACACACACACACACACACACACACACACACACACACACACACACACACACACACACACACACACACACACACACACACAGAAAATCCAATACAGTTTGTGTAGCTACTCAGAGCTCCTCTGCCAGAGTGACAAAGCTATTACGCTAAAAGGCTAGCTCCCTGGGAATTTAATCACTCGTTTTCTCATCTCATCTTTCTCTCTCTTTTTCACTGTTTATCCTTCTCTACACTTATTTTCTATCATTCCTAAAGGGTTATATCACACTCGATCCCGCTCTCTCCCTACGCCTTGTTATTCACAAATGAGCTCTGTTACACATGTATGCACAGGCATACACACATGGCATAAAGAGGGGGAGTGAGACAAGGAAAGAGGGGAGAGACATCAAAGCTGCACACACAAACACACAGCACAGATGCTACATGTGCAAAGAGGGACTGCATACACCACTGATCAGAGAGAGTGCAAACATATACCATAAATGCATACAAAGTCATTTGACCTCTCCAAAGCCTGTTCTAGTTGACCCACATATGCAGGCTCGTCCTAATCCAGCACTTTAAATGAAACCAGTTTTAAAAAAAAAAAAACTGAAACCACAACCGTGGGATTATGGACTGACTGGGTGGTGGAAATGACAGAGAGAAAAAATATGATACAGACAGGATGGAAAGGGTGAGATTGAGAAAGAAAAAGGGGAAAGGGAGGGAAGCCCAATCCTATTATGAACCAAAGCGGTGAGTTGAAAATGAAGGAATCTCTCGCTCTCACGCTCTGCCTCTCCCTCTCTTTCTCATTCTCGTCAACTCTCTCCCCTCTCCCAAATGAGACGAGGATTCAGGTCACAACTTCAGCCGAATACACCAATGTATATGCGCTCACACACACCGCACACGTGCACAATCACATGCATACAAAGGCTAGACAGCTCGGGCTAATTAGGTGAGGGGATAAGCTCATGCACACACACACACACACACACACACACACACACACACACACACACACACACACACACACACACACACACACACACACACACACTCACTCACTCTTTTATGCAACTCAAACAGATAAACATTCTCTCATGTGATCTCCCTATCCTGCTTGTACTCTGTCTTAATCTTCCTCAGTCCCTGTTTCTGTTTTATTCATCTTCTCTGTTTATTTCTTCATTCTGTTCTCTTTTTCTTTCTCTTTCAGTTTTCACTTTCTTTCAGCTCAGTTTAAAGATTTTTTAATTTGATTGACTGCTATGAGATGCCAAAAATGCCAACATTGTTTGCAATATGACATGAACTGTGCTACACAAAAAGAGTGTAAAAGAAAGACTTCTCTTTTCTGTCACACAAAAACACACAGGCACACACATACTCCCACACCCTCAGCCTCATATATGCGGTGGTGAAATGAAAGGAGGGAGCAGGAAGGAAGGACAGCCAGCTGCTTCATCTGTCCTCAGGAGTCCACAGAGGAAACAGTCTGGCTGCCGAGCATCCTGACTATCAAACACAGCTTCCTATAATATCCTGCCTGGTCTGTGAACCGCATAGTCTTTTTAACCAGCATTCTGATACAGTGTGTCAAGGCTATACACTGTATATGCTAAAGTAACACCGATTTAAGTAAGAACCATGGAGACCAAGCACACTGCTACATAACATGTATTATCTAAGTCTATGTTGTTGTTTTATATTTGGCTTCACCAACTCCCAGATGATACTTCTCATGTTGTCATCACATGCTGTTATTGTCCTAAATGGCTTAAAATTAGTAACCAGCATCAGGTTCACTATCCAGCACAAGGGACACACACTGCCGTCTCTCTCTCACCACTAGTCCATCTTTCTGCCTGGTAACTTATTATAGAGAATATTTTTTTTAAAGAAGTACAGGAATTTCAATTCTGGGCTGTTTACACGCTAAACCAATTATTCATATTTTTCAGATAATGCACATACAGGTACGAAAACTTTATTCATGATCAAAATATGTGAGGTGATATTTGATACTTGACATTTGATTCACAGTAAAAAAGAACAAAAAAACAGTAAAGAATAAAATAAGAATTTTTCCTTGCTCATCACATGGGTGAACCTCAGTGCCTACTGGATTTAGTACTTCTGTTGAAGAAGATTTTCAGTAGTCTGATATTTGATTGATTGATTGACTGAGATTGTTACATGAATTGGATGCCTTTCCTTAAACACAGCTGTCAAAGACTTACAAACATCATTTTTTTAAAGGGCTATTAATGAAACCCATCAAAAATACAAATAGTAGTTTTGAGAGAAAGAAGTGTGGGCCCTTTGTATTTAGCATCTAGCTTCCTGTTATTTTTTCTTTGTATTTTTATTCCTTGTTGTTTCTTGTCTCCTTAACATTGGTTATTTCAACACTTTCAGTTGAGCACTTCTATATCTGTTATTTTGATTTTTATGATACTTTTACATGTAACTTTTCAAACACTCCTGTGTAAGCATTTGTTGCTATCTCTGTGAATATGTTATCCTACGTATTGGACTTTTTTATATTCTTGAACTGGATATTGGTTTCTTGTTTCCACTTAGTTTTGTATTTTGTGAGTTTAACCAAGAAGCAAAATAAAAGTATTTTTAAAAAAATGCACTTGGCTTATGTAAATACATGTGTCCTAACCACCTACCTATCATAAAAATTTAACTGTGACCCAGCTTTTGACTACACAGGCGTCTCCAGGTTCCTGCTGTCTAATCTCTAATTAAGTACCCTTGCTGCCCTGCATCCGGCCGTATCAGGCTACCAAAATGCAAACAAACAACAATCCGAGCTTCTGAACAGCTTCCTAACATCAAGAATTTCCCCTGCAAACCTAAATTGGTGTCACAGCTCAATGTGTAACTTTATGTAAAAAGCACATCTTGTTTGAAGGGTTTTAACCTGAGTCCAGAGTATTTCTATCAGCCAACCACGGAGGCTTAACTCAGACTGCCTGCTACCTTGGTTCCCTGGGATATCGATTTCTAAATAAATCCGAGACATTTATACACATCTAAAAGCGGCAATCATTGTACACGCATAATCATACTGAATTAACAACAGAGTCATCCATATTTGAGTCAAAGACAGGATTTTCCTTTTTCCAGTGATAAGATTGTGGAATGAGTGTTGAGGAGAGTAACTGTATGATGCAACATGTGTTTGTCTTGCACTGCTGTTTCTTTTCCAGGTAAAATCAAGACACTGATATGTGGTATTTATTTCTGATAGGAAGATGGTATGTTGTATATACAGTGGCAGTGTAAGAATGAAGCCTTACAGTCATCTGACCAATTTTAGTGATGCACTGTCAGGTCCCAACCAAGTCACTGCGAAACACTTACATAGGCAGTTACTGATATGCTGCCACAGTAGCTTTGCTGATGGCCCCAGGGGCCTACTGGGGACACTATCCCAGCAAAGAAATAACGGACCCTACTGCTAAATACAGCCATTACCTCTGAAACTGTGAAGATGTACAGTATATATGCACATGCCAAAATACACATTTCACTGCAAGATAAAGGAAAGAAATATGTTACCATTTACAACTCCAATGTCATTTCAGTTTCCCAGCCCAGCAAGTAAAATAACTGTTCATACAAACCGTAGGCAAACTCTGCATAACATCATTCAGTGTCACTGTAAAACATGCGGTCCTTGAAGAGAGAAAGGCATTTCTCGCTTCCAAATAGCATTGGCTAGCTGCAATCAACTGCCAGTTTTAAGTTATATACTTGAACAATTTTACTGGTATTTTGTAATAAAAATGATAGGCCTGCTGTATGCACTTTAGTGTACTATTATATAGTATTGAAGTCTCTGAACACCCACACAGGAGTTTTTAATTACTTTGGCAGATTAGACCTCTAGTCAGGTTGAAGCTGGGTGGGGCTATGCTGCAAATTATGTGGTCCCACAAAAGGTATGTACCAGTAAGATTAAAAATAAGGTAAGTTTTCCCACCCTAACAGGTGGAACAAAAAAGTAGCCAAAATGTTTGAACCACAGCGCACATACTTGTCCCTAGAACTGTCCAGACAAATAATAAGGGTTAAACAACCATAACCACAGCAAGGTTATTGCGATCCATTTCTCATCTTTATCATCAAACTCCTAAAATTAGAAGTCTTCATGAGTTACCGAGACCCGTAGGGTCCCATTCTACTGCTGAAAGTCTTGGACCTGTGTCAACAGGTCTTACATCTGAGTGGATCCGTGTGGACTCACTATCAGCTCCTGTTGACGTGGTGCACTGCATAAATATCTGGATGAAGACGTCTCTTTTGAAGAGAGACAGAGACAGTGAACGAGGAAGTGTAGGAAAAATGACATGCATTGCTACTCTCATTGAATGTGGCTTCTTTTTAATTAGTGGCACGTCACCCTGCTGCCAGTGTTGGTGTTTCTCATTTTGAGTCGACACACATTTTGGGTGGAGTCTAATTATGCTCAGGCTTTGACTATACTTTTTTCGTCAAGTTCTCGTATTTTTTTCTCCAAGGTTACTCTTATGCAGTGTTCCACCTGAAACGAGCCCAAAAAAAAATGCATTTTGATCATAGATAAGAATGTCTAGCTGCTATTTAGAACTGCTGTGGTTCTTCTTACCAGCAGTGAGCTGTTGTGGGCTCTGTGCCTTGCTTAACGGGCCTTTAAAGTTGAAGTGCTGATGGAAGGAAAAAATCATCTCTCATTCACTTCCTGCCTTCCATTTTTTTTTCATATTTTCCCAGGCTGCACTCCGGTCACAAATTTCTGGGCTGGTGCTGCGTCTTGCTGGGAACAAGTCGAACAAAGCTTCTATTCTACTGCTAAAATCAACCGTCAATACAAAACCTGCTTCACTCTATTCACCACACACCTCAGAACAATGCATATGGAACGTCATCATATCTGTAAGGTGTAAGGTGCTCTCTGCCAGCCACTGCAAGCCCACAGAATATGTCTGAATCCCAGAGTCACTGAATATACATGTTGTGCCTCTACACATAGTGGGATACAGGCAGTAACTGCTCCAGCCCCAGAAGTGCTATATCAATGAATATAGAACAACCACAGAGAGCAGTGTAAAGTCCTTATAGCTTCCCTCGCTCCTCCTGGGGATACAGCTAGTATATATATGATATTATATGATAATGGAAGTGAACCACGTGAGATAATGTGGCATGTGCATGCGTGTGCGTGTTTCAGTGTATCCATACAGCTCAGGAGGGGATCTTATCTTTCTTCTGCCTTCATATAGTTCAGATACAATCATCTGGAAAGGGGAAAGAGACATAGAAGGAGAGAAGAAGGGAGAGAAATAGAAAGGAAATGAAGGAGATCAAGACAGTGAAATAGAGGTGTGGGTGTGAAATTTAAAGAGAGAGAGAGAGAGAGTAAAACGAAACGCAAGAGAGGCTCAAAGGAAGGGTAGGGAGGCACGAGATGACTGTCACAGCTCAATTAATGCCGGGACATGAGATGGCCCAGCCACTGATAATGACAGAGCATGCGTTAGAGAAAGAGACAGAGAGGAGAGAGGCAATAGCAGTGATCTCGACAGGATGTTAGAAGGAAGCTGGAGGGGGGAGAGAGAGGAGGAGGAGGAGGAGGAGGAGGAGAGGAAATAAGAGCAGATACTGTTAAATCTATTCATGATTCATTATTTCTCACTGCGACTCATAGCTCCCCTCCCTCCCTTGATGTCTCTCTCTCTCTCTATTCCCCTCTTTCTCTGGCTGCCCGCCCCTTCTTCCTTTCCTTTTCCCTCCATTGCTTTTCTTTTCTTGGCTCACATTTTCATCTCCATCTCTTTTTTTCCCCCTCATCTGTTCTCTGAGGTCTTTATCTGTCTCTTCTAAGGCTCCATCCTTCCTGTTTACCCTCTTCTCTTTCATCCGTTCAATTAATCTCTATCCCCTCTTTCCTCTCATCCCTGCTCTCACACTTTTTCCAACCTCTCCCTGCCATCTCTCAGTTTTTTCTCTCTTAACTGCCTTTTTTTCTACCATGCTCTCTTTTTTCTTGAAGTCTCTTACATCTTCAGAGTCCGCGTTTTTTAAATGATCTTTCTCTCTTTTTTCAAACTATCCCACTTACTGTTCTATCCCGTCTCCCTTTGTAACATCCTTTTTCTACAACCTCTCTTTTTATGCTTTATCCTCGTCCTATCTTTTTCTCTCAAATTCCTTATGCAATCTCTATTTTCTATCTCTCTTTTTGATATCCTTTTTTATACCAGTTCCTTCATTTTATATTCTATCACATACTCTCTCTACCTTCTTCTTTTTATTCTATTTTTTGTCAATTTCCACTTCTGTTTCCTTTTCTATCTGTGATACTGTAAGTTCTCCTTAACTGTCTGCTTCAAACATCTCTCTCACTGACTTTCCTACCACCTCTTCTCTTATCCCTTTTTACTAACCTTCTTGTTTTTCTTTTTTCACATTCGCTCTTTTCCTCCCCGTTGCTCAAACATATACTTTTTCCTACCTTTCCTCTCTCCCATATTCCCCCTGCTCGCTCTCCTCATAGCCTCATACCACCGATACCTGACACCAAGCTTCTCCTTTTTCATTTATTTCTCTCTTCTTTACTCTCATTTGCCTGACTTTACCTCTTTGGTCTCCTGTCATCCTCACCACCTATCCCCTTCCTCCCCTCTCTCTCCTTCCTCTCTTCCTATTTTCCACACTCTCCCCTCCTTGGCCTCCCTCTGTCATCTTCCCCACCTACCCTCCTCCTCCTCCTCCTCTCCATCTCTCAGAGGTGCAGCCAGCAGCCCAGTCCATTTCTTCTTTTTGGCGACAAGAGCTGACAGTCCAGCTCTGCCCGGCTTTGCTGCCAGCTATCTCTCTCTTTCTCTCTCTCTCTCTCTCTCTCCTTCTCTGCTCTCTCCCTGTGTCTCTCTTTCTTTCTCTCTTTATCTCTGTACCCTTTCTGTGTCTCCACTGCTAGGTAATAGTTTCTCTTCTTGGAATTGAAGCACAAATTTCACTTTTATTTGCTTGGTGGTGTTGCCCAACTAAATTCAAAACGGATAGTATTTTAGTAGCATATTAGAATTCTTGTCATTCTGACCACAATGGCAATGTCTAACTAACCACTCAATTTACATACGTAGATGCTTAATTTATTTTAAGTATTATCATTAAAATGTTAAATTTCCCTGTTGGGGACCAATAAAGTGCTATCTGATCTTAATTACCTCTGCTATGGAGGTTATGTTTTCACTCGTGTCTGTTTGTTGGTTTGCATATTTTTTTTGTTTGTCAGCAGGATTACACAAAAGGTACTGAACGGATTTGCACCGAACTTGGTGGAGGGATGGGGCATTGGTGTATCTTGCTTGACATTGCTCTTGGCAAAGGTCTGCGCTCTACTGAGTACCATTCTAGTTGTTTAATGACATTATAAACAGTGAACATTATTAGCACTACTATTTCAAACTATCTTGAAATAGAGTAAAAGAACTGTATTAATGTAGAGAGTATCTATACTGTAGTTCAACTTTTTTTCATGATGAACTGTTCACTAGCTTTTAAAACTACACTTTCAAAGTAGCTTTTTCAATAAATATTCTGGTCTCTTTCTTTCCTTGTCTCTCTCCCTCTCATTCTGAGTGTTTCTTTGTCAATAGTTGTGTCTGCTATGAGTTTTAGGAATCAATCCATCCCATCCGTCATTTTTATTTTGTATGTGTCATCCCCTTTTTTTTTCTCCCTTCTTTCTCTTTTTTTTTTTTTTTTTTTTTTAGCGCAACAATTTCAACATTAAGTTTATTTGGGGTCTCTTGCCTTTAAAAGTAGTTCACATTTTGAGTCTGTGAGTCCACAGCGGAATTTGGATTTTGGAAGAACACAGAATAAAACACAAGGAGCAGTGAGGACAACTTCAGACGATTTCCATTTCAAATATAACATTTCAGGTCCAATTTGAGGCAGATGCCTTATATCTGTCACACACTGAATAACCTCACCTACCTACAGATGCTGCCTCTTATAATCCAGTAAAAGTGACAGGAAACCTGGACCCTAACTAATTTATATGCGGTCTATCGTGTGTTTTGTGAAGTTTCAGTGTATTAGTGGGGAGCTGTTACGGCCAAAGTGTTTGGACAGACTCTCTTTATCCCATCACTAATGTACAAATGCTCTGTTGCAACAATGTGAACTAAGAGCAAGTTCCAGTGTAATGGGGCATTTTTGACACTTCTTCACCTTGAACACAATAACACAAAAACAGCACCATACCAAGGGATCTTGATTGGAGTTTAATATGGCTAATACCGATCAATTAAAATGTGCCCTTATCAGCTTGAAAACTCATCTTGCATCATCCCCAACTTCAAGTATTGGACATAACTTCAGCCAGTACTGGAGTCTGAAGTAAGTATGTACACTGCACTCTGTATTTGGACCGAAACCCACTGTTTGATGTTTCTGTGCTATAATTACCTTGATAGCTAAATGACATAATGATTAGGAGGTTAAAGTGCAGGGGGCAGAGGCTTTCATTTGAAGGTGTTTTTAGAGATTGTTTGAAACAATGAGCAGCTCTCTAAATGTGTATCTCGGGCATGCTGGGAGCTCATTGTAAAATGTGAAAAATAAATCTCCTTTTGTCTTCCAAGACGGTGTCTGAGTCAACTGCAAAGAGCGAGTTAGCATGACAGATAAAACGAAAGAGAGAGAGAGAGAAAGAGGGAGACACATGCAGTCACCTTAAAGTAAGATGCCATTCAACTGGATAATGATTCTGTCTATCTGCATGGAGGTCTGCCAACACAGCTGAACAGATCTCATGTCTGCTATCTGTCTGTCTGCCTTTTGTCTGTCTGCCTGTCTGGACATTTATGTAACTGTGTGCCTGTCTTTCCGTCTGCAGTTTGACTGACTTTCCTTTCCGGCAGTGTGACCCAGACAGCAAATTTGCACTAAGAGTGGACACTGACAAGCAGACAACAGACACATCTTCATTTAAGAATACAGAAATCATTGAAAATAAATGGAAATGATATACAATTTACACTGACTTTCTTTTATCACCTTCTACCTGGTAGTTGGTCTTTACATTGTTTAGAAGAGCCTGTGGGTGATTTTACCAGCCAGTTCTAACTATCCCATGCTGCAGATAATAACTAAGTCTTGCGGACATCTAGTGTCAGCTAACCTCAGTCTGTCACCACCAGCCCTGTAAAACCTGGTAAAACATTTACCATTGCTATGGTTACCATCTGTACCAGCCAGTTCGATAAAATTACTATTTAATAATTCTCACATCAGCGATTGTTTCTTGTCTCAGCTACAGCAGACACTGCTTGTTTTGCTCGATAATAACAAAGAGACTGACCACACAAATAAACATTTAATCAAGGGATAAAATAGTGCAAAGGAAAAAAAAGAAGAATTTTTTTTGACTTCTCTTTTCATGATACAGAACTTGCCTTTGTGCTCCATTCAAAGACATGCAGAGGTAAACTACAGTGTTCGGCAGTGACCCTTACTAAAAGTAATAAAATCAGCCATCCAATGCTCAGTGTTGAAACCACTTGTTACACTTATGAGATTACTTTTATTTCCTGTTCTCATCATCTTAAAATTGAAATTTAAGCTGAAACAGATCCTGCTTTATTCTGCAAACAACCCTGCACTAAATACTACCATATAAACCCAAAATGTTAAAATGTTTTATATAAATAGGAGAGGGGACAAGAAAATATAGTACAAACCCACCTGCACATAATGACACACTGGCAATCAATGTTTGTGTGTGTAAAATAACACATTCACCTTTTCCTGCCTAGTAAATAAATGCAACCTCTACACAGAAAGCGAGACACACACAACCTCCACACATACCAGCATCATTTCGACCATGTGCTGAAAGAAAAAAAGAAAAATAAAACAGAGCACAGTCTTTCTTACCTGCTTGTGCATCTCAATGTTGAGACCGTAGGACATTTCATAGTACTGTGGAGACAAACAAATGACAGAGCTTTCTTAGCATTTTATACACAGCACACATTAACATTCAGTCATACACAAAATCTCCCATTAAAAATCTGTTGCTCAGTGTAGCTGCATATGCTGCTGTTTGTCGCTGTGGTTTTAATGACAGAAAGGAAAGTGAGAGTAAGAAGATTGGAAAGAGAGAGCATGTGTGTGTGTGTGTGTGTTTGTGTAGATAATGAGGTATTTATGTCTTGGTGTAAGTTATGTGCGAGCACTGTCTCAGCATGCGTGTGTTTGTGTGTGTGTGTGTGTGTGTGTGTGTGTGTGTGTGTGTGTGTGTGTGTGTGTGTGTGTGTGTGTGTGTGTGTGTGTGTGTGTGTGTGTGTGTTTGTGAGGGGGTTTTATAGTTTGACAATTGGTGTCTATGCACGGCTGCCAAATGAGCATGACTTTGTGTGCGTGTCTACTGCATTTTGTGCTTCTGCCCCTGTGTTTGTCTTGATGTGACTATGAAAACCTATATATGGTGACCATCAGAATTATGAGCCAAACTGTGTGAATGTTTGCTAAGAATGCTTTGCAGTGTGTGTCTGTATGTGAAAGTGTTTTTCTGTACAGTCCATGGGTCGAACAATGTATATGTTCCTTTTCATACTTGGTACTAATGTACAAGCTATCAGGATATTTTAAGTCAAAATGCATGGTAATGCAAGGTGCAACTGCACACAGAACACATTGCAACCGGAATGCTGACAAATAGGCCAGACCCCATTTGGAGGTGTTCTGGCTCACGTTGTGACGAGACCTGAACCAGGTGTAAAGGAAATCTGTAAAAAAGGAAAGGAAAGGAAAAAAATCCACCCAAAAAGTTCAAAAAGTCACTTAACTCTGCCTCTTATGGCTATCAGCCAAAATCTACAGACAACCCTTTTCCTGGCAAAGGAAAAATAAACAGACCTCATAAAGCAGTATTGCTTTGCTTGACCTGGGACAAACTGTGTTTGTGGACAAGTACCACAGCTCTTGTGATCAGACGTCACGATCGTTGACATGATTTGAGTTGAAACAGTTAGTAAATTAATCAATCAAGCAAACAACAATAACATTTATTGGCAACGATTTTATAGATCAGTTTATTGTGTAAGTCACTTGTTTTTTTCTAGTTTTAAAACCTGACACAAGTTCACAGGTTTTGGTTTCTTAAATTTGAATATTTGCTGTTTTCTTATGTCGACTATTTGCCTGACTGCACCTCAGACAAAACGCTGTTCGTCTGACAAAACAAGCAAACTGTAAAAGTCAACTTGGGCTTCAGTGATTTAATTGTGATGATGTTCTTTTCACTACTTTCTGACATTTTGTAGCCCAAATGATTAATCGACTAACTGAGAAAATGATCGACAGAATGATCAATTTGACAATGTACCCACATCCCAAGTTGTAGCTGTGAAGAGGGTTTGCCACAAAATATATCTATGTCAAGCATGTCATTCTCCTATTTGAATGTGAGTGTTCTGTGTGTCTTTGTATTCCCTGTATGTGAAACCAGCACATTAAACATACCTGTGGATGTGTGCTTGTTAAATGCCTAATGCTACCGCCTCTGCCTGTGTGCACTTACTAAACGTGTTGCTCTCTCCGTCTGTGTGTTTTTTGTGTGTGTGTGTGTGTGTGTGTGTGTGTGTGTGTGTGTGTGTCAGTGTGTGCGTCAGTGATGTGCTGTAATGGTGTTGGTGGCGAGCAGCAAACAGACACCGAAGATCCGTCATGCTGACAAAGGCGGCCTCTGCCGCTGGATGAGCAACGCTCTGACTGATGAGAGCGAGACACGACTTTCTCTCTTCCTCTCCCTATTCTCTTGCTCATTTTCACTCTATCGCTCTCTTCTTTTTTTCCATTTATTTCCCAACTCACTCAGTCCCGTTCCCTCTCACTCCTATCTCTATCTTTCAGAGGCTGTCAGCCCGTCTTTTTCTCTCTACCCTCCTTCACTATGGTTATTCCCTTCCTGCTTTTTCTCACTGTTAAATGTTCCTTCACTCTCCATTTCAGTCTCTTTCTATTTCCCGTCTCCTTTTACTCACTTGCTATCTGTCTCTATCCATGTATGTACCTATCTTTCTAAATTCAAATTCACTTTATTGGCATGAACATTATTAGGTGCAGAACTGCCAGATCACATTGTACAAGGTTTACACTATAAGTATAATAATTCTGAACTAAACAAAAGAAAATACACTATACAGTGGCATTACTATACTCCTATACTACAATGGGTATTATAATGAAAGAAAAACAAATTAGTGCAGCCTAAGAAGAATATTTATGATGAGAAATTATTTTACAATTAAATGTAATGTAGTTGTGAGAACTATGAAAGAAAAAAGATCAAACTGAAAGAATCAAAAAAAGGCAGCAGATTTTGAAGAGGCTGAGTACAGTTTCATGTGCTGTTTGGCTGGTAGCCCCTCAGGCTGCGACATGCTCTGACATATTTTGCTGCCTCAATGTCAGTTTTTTTCCCCCCAAAGTATATTTAATAAAATTTTGTCTGAGAACATGTGTCATGTACTTGGTATTTGAGTTTTAGTTTAGAAAACTGAACAACAGAAGAAAACAGAATTGCGTCATTTTAGGCTTTTGACCAAACCAAACTAACTGTGACCATGTTTCCGCCGCCTATGATCAACACTAAATACAGTTTCTCTCAATGTCATTTTACAGTGTTGCTTCTATCAGTTCCTTTCATTCAACTACACTTGGCCACCCACTTCACACCCATCCTGACCTCCTCTTACTTCACATATAAATGATTCCAGTGAGTTCCACAGTGTATTACACAGATGTGAGAAGAGATGTGCTGGTACCGGAGTAGTACTAAGTATCATCAGATACCTTGAGTCAAGGTAGAGGAATTGGTATCAAGAAATTTATCTGTCTGTCTGTCTTTCCATCCATCCTTCCATCCTTCCATCCATCCATCCATCCATCCATCCATCCATCCATCCATCCATCCGTGTGTTCGTTTGTATGTGCTGTTTCTCTGTTGTTACCTTCTTGCCCTGTGTCTCCTTTGTCGCCTGCTTCCTCTGGTGTAATCTCCTGTCAACACCTTTTTTTCTGTCTTTCTTGCCCTTTCTTGCCAATTATCTTATCTTTCTTTCACCTTTTTAACCTTCTTCCCCCCTTTGCTCTTCCTTTTACTACCTCTCTTTTATCTCCCCTTGTTTTATCAATTTGATGTATCATTTTCATCTCTGTCTTTACACTCTACTCTCACTTTTTCTCCTTTTTGTCATTTCCATCAATCATCTTTCTCCATTTCTTGTTCTCTCTCTCTATTGTCATTTTCTACTTGGTTCACTCACTTTGTATATTTGTTCTCTCCCGTCCTTGCCAAGTGCTACATCTTTATTTTGTCCTTTTTCTCCCCGTCGAGCTCACGTCCGCTGTGTACTTTTTCCCATTTTTTTCTCTTCCCGACACACACACACACGCACACACACGCACACAAACACGCACACAAACACACACAAACACGCACACAAACACACACAAACACACACAAAAGGTTTTCATGCACACAAAAACATACGCAATCTTAGAATCTCTTTCACATGTTAAAATGCACACGTACTTCATACAAGTATGCACACACCTGAAAACACACAAATGTATTAAAGCACTCACTCACAAACAGGCTTGAGCTAGCTCTTTGTGTTTCCATGTCTGCCTCTCCTCCAGCCCTCTCAACATGAAAGACATGTGACATCTCTCTTTGTTCTCCCTCTTTCTCTCCCTCTCTCTCTCTATCTCTAATCAGCCTCTCTCTTCACCTCTCCATCATTACACCTCTCCTCGGCCCTCCCCATCTTTTTAACTCAATTCCTGTCTGTCTCTCCTTAATAATTCTCCCTCCATCTCTCCCATCAGCTTCTCCACCTCTCTGTTGTTTCTCTTTCCTTTCTCTTTTTTGCTTGCTTCTCTTTCATTCCCTCCTCTTTAACATCCTCTTTTCATTTAGTATCTCACTTTTTCCCACTACACTGCCAGCTGAGGTTAAAACCAGGGCACTAGTAGTTGAATACAACCTTGCAAGAATATAGCTCACTTCAGCAGCTCTCCACTCTGGACTAGAATGAAGCGGCTGACTATATATAACCAGCACGACATTATGGACAGGAATGTAATAAAGGTATGATGGGAACGCTAGGTCTGGGTTAGTGACAGTAAAAGTTAAAGAGCAAAGAGCCTTTGCACTTGTGGCCCCAAAACTTTGCATGTTAGGCTGGCCCCTACACTGCCTGTTTTTTAATCCTGCCTTAAAACACATCTTTATTTTTAACCCAGTATGAGACTTACTTTTTTTATTGTTTATTTTCTTATTACATTTATTATTTAATTTTTATCTTTTAAACTGGTCTTTGTGTTTTTATTGTGCTGTTTTATGGTTTTTGCTATTTTGGTTGCACAGTATTGGTCAACCGTTGTTGTATTTAAATGTGCTTTATAAATAAATTTGACTTGACTTGACTTGACGCTGCCACTGTGCATGTCTGAGAGTCAGTGGACTGAGTGGAAAGGTGTTCAGTTCACTTCTGTCAAGTTTCATTGAGACTCACATCAGTGCATTCTACAGTCATTAAGAACGACATTTTTCTTCAGCTATGTATCTCTGGGGTTAAAGGAAAATCCAAGGCAAAAGGAAAAAGAAAACTTACAATAAATGGTACATTGAATTCTAAAGCTATTACACAATAATTTTTTACACAGTATGTCCGCTCCACCTTGAATGGTGGAATGTCGACTTGCAGTCCAACTTAAACAACCCTACAGGTTGCGTGTCCCTACCCTCGGATACGAGCCATAGGAGAGTAACAGCAGCGGGCGAACCAGACCTTTGTTGTCATGGTAACAATAACAAACACATGGTTATGGGACGGTCATGAATAAAAGAAACATCACTGACCATCAGTTTCACATTGAAAATGAACAACGGTCTTCTGTGTGAAAGTCCTGGGTTTTGTTGACCAATCCATCCACCACAACCTCCTCCTAACGCAGACTTTTTCGCTCTTTATACTGCATCACCTGACTTCTTCCTTTGCTCCCGCTAGAATTACTATGGCCACTAGAGGTCATCCAACAATAAAACGCAACTATGGGTCGTAAAAACCAGAGAGTCTCTGGAAAGTAACTACATGGTACTTTCCTTAACTACTTCTACTTTCTGCTACTTTATACTTCCACTCCACAATATTTCAAATAAAAAATAGGTAACACTTTAACATCCCCCACTATTTAGCATTTATAGGCAGAATACAAACGTTTGGTAAAAATGAGTTACAACACACTATAATGTAGTTGTAAGCAGATGTAGGCTGTATTAATGTATTTGTCAACACGTGTAACTCCATTAGACACCAATAAATGTCTAAACAGATAATGACGATATAGTAAAATGTAATAACATAACATATGTTGTCATAAGACGTTGATAAATACCGTGAACTAATAAACACTTAAAAATGCCCTTATAGCTGCTACATTAGAGTGTGTTATGACAAATTTATTAAACGTTTATATAGTGCTTATAAAATGCTAAAATATGATACGCTGCTCAAGATCAATCAACCCAACAGTATTAAAGTAGTTAAACTCAGCTTCACCTCCACCAGTAAAATACTTACTATATATGAATGCAAAAAAAATTTTAAATTTAAAAATCCAATCCAATATAATTTATATAATTATACTACTTTTTCCGCCGGCTCATCGGGATTAGAAAAGGTATGAGCACAGAATGTTTGGATTACTTTTCTATATTGTGAAAGGCAAGTGAAGGCAACACTGCAAGTTATCCTTCAAGTAGCAGGAGGTTCCTCATTGCATTATGTGCAAATGCACCTCATTGTACTGCCACTAGAGAACTGCAGCACTATTGCTGATAACAATATGAGATTGCAATAGTTTATTGGTCCCTGCAGGATAATTTCCTCTATGCCGACGTAAGGTCAGACACGGAGCAGTGTCCTCTTCAGGACAGCTCAGAACAAGTCAGAAGGATTTTCCTTTGCCGGGACATAAACCTGAGTAACTCAGCCTGAAGAAGACAAAACAGCAATTGTCAGACAGAAAGCAGCTTTACATTATCGGGATTTTAAACACCAACATGTGACAAGAAGCTAAAAGCTGACTGAGTAACCTGACCAAGAGCCACAAGCTACTGAGTACATTGCAACATTACTCAGTTAGAGTGTTAGAGAAGCTGCTCCAGGAAGACATTTACTCTTTTTACTATACAACCAATTCAAATCGGACCAGTTAGGGTTGACTTTGAAAAGACAGAAAAGAGAGGACTAAGTGAGTGAAATGTAGTAACAGTTGTCCTGTGGGTGTAGGCTAGACAGTAGTGAAGTGACTATTGTACTATTTTTGCAGTCTGTAAAACACTCTGGTGACAACGCTCTATGGGACTCTGGTCTGGACCGTAGTGTAGTCACAACTGTGCATTGTAGTCTGTGAATGTGTAACTATAGTATGTTACGCCTAATGTTCACTGCCACGCAGTCACAACACATGACTTACAAATTACATTTAAACCTCCAGTGTATTTGTTAATTACAGTAAAGACTACCACTACTGTTGTCTCGTTCACATTGAGGGCAAACACTTCACAAACATGTTCAAGTATAGTCCTTAGACCCAAATATAAAAAATATATATATATAATAGGATACACTGCGATATTGTGCAGTGTGTGTCATCCAGTGGTAACAAGTGTACTAAATAGTCTGCATTTCAGTGGCCTATAGTAACAGCTGCACTCTGCCTGTGGTCGAGACTGCTGCATAGTGATAACTGTAGTGCATGCATAGTTAAAATTGCAGCGCTACACTTTCTTGCCACTACATTGTGTTTTGTCTTTTGTAGTCAGAGTTTTTTAATAGGTTCATTCTCTCTTAACTGTCTGCCCCCCTCCCAACCTCCAATACTGTATGTTGTTTTCACATGTCATCATACATGTATATATACATATATGTACTTACTCAACAGTGTACAATATACAGGTGTACATTGCACCATACAACTGATATTACAAAATATTTGAGTACATTACAACTGTAAGGATATGAAACAAAGTAAGAGCTCAGGAAAATTAGAAAGTAATTTACTCCTAATATTAGCATCAGCACATATTTACAAAATAATAAAAGGTAATGTGTACACAGGGCCGGGTGATTTATTATTATTTATTATTATTTATTTACTTTCAGTGGAATTGTAATGATATCAAATTATGTTATTGTTTAACCAAAATTTGTTCAAATTCATAATTCCAAGACTGAAAATCTCTTATTAGTATGAAGAGATTGAATTTTAACCATATTGACAAGCCTACATGAAACCAAATCCATTATTTACTGAACTTCAGGCTGCAAGTTGTATGAACTAAGTAAATTTCTCTGTATAGATAATTTTCTATGAAAAGGCTCTGATTAAAAGGTATATAAAAAGGCTATATAAATATTATATTCGTATAATTTTAATTGTACCTGATATTTGATTGATTCAGATTGGATTGGAGTGATTAACTGGAATGAGCTTCTGCTATCATTTGAATGCTGCTCAATCTTCCACAACAGAGACACATACTGTGTGAAACGGTGTTTGCAAGCATCAGCACTTTAATTTTGAAACCGAAAACTTTTCTGTCATGTGTAACAATGTTTATTGCAAAATCTAAAAGGCATTGTGTGCATTTTGAAACTTCGACAAGACCCATATTTGCAACCCTACTTGCGAGAAAAGCTTATATGTAATTGAGGGGAGTAAAATCTCTGGAGTTTTAAATTTCCAGTGGATCTAAAAAAAAAAAAAAAAAACAAACCACATGCATATACATTGTGAGCCTACATCTCAGTCGTCATTACCATTGCTCAATTTTTTTGCCTGCTTTTTGGCTTGTTATGTCAGTTCAGCAGGCGGGTTACATTAGATAAATGAGGTTAGAGTGTAATTCTTGTTTATCTGATCGCACTGTAACGTTCCACTCCTCTGAACATACCCCCATATCTAATGTGTATCTGCAGCTAATAACATACACACTGCACTGTTATCATCAGACAAAAAGGCAGACAAAAAGGATTCCTGCATTTCTCTCAAGGAGCCGCTCTCGCCCTCCTCTCTCTCTTTCTGTTTCTTTCTTCCTTCACTCTTGTGTTTCCCTCCTTCTTTCCACTCTTCCATTCTTCGGGGAGTGTTTGCTCTTTCGTTCCCCCCTCCCTCCCTCCACCCCCCTGGTGTTGAGAGAGTGTCAGACGACGGTGCCAGACTCTCTCTCTCTCTATCCCTTCTATGCATTCTGCGAAGAACGCTGGCAGACTTTAAAATGAGCTTTAGGAAGTGGGTCTAATCCAAGGTGATTTATCTAAATGGAGCATTCGTGTGTGTGTGTGAAACTCTACACTCAGGCATGTGTGACTTTATAGCATGTTTATAACACATTTACATGTGTGTATGCCGCTTGCATGTTTGTACACAGCTTGTGTTTACTCATGCATGTTTTATTTGTGTGCATTTGCCTACACGTGTAAAAACCTTAACTTGGGTGAGTTTGTCTCTTTCATCTGCCCACACACACACACACACACACACACACACACACACACACACACACACACACACACACACACACACACACACACACACACACACACACACACACACACACACACACACACACACACACACACACACACACACACCAACAATGTTAAAACATTTATTAGCAAGTTGTGCTAACCTACATCAGAGGTTAGGTTAGCAGGCTCTGACTTCTCCATTGTGTCCTGTCAGCGGGTGACAACTAAATCAGTCACGGCAGACATTCAGCCTCATTGCAGCTTCTCTTGCAGCCAGTTTCATCAGAGGGAGAGCCAGAACAACTGGACAGTTCTGACCTTGAATTTGAAGGGGTTTATATCTATAAACACATGTGCAGTATGTGCCGTGGGGGAGATCCCGTCCATCTTTATGAATACTCCTGTCCTGTTTGTTTCTCCTGTTCCAGACAGTTCAGACAGGTTTAAGACTCTTAAAACAGACTCAATCCTTCCCTACATCTGGCCTCGCTTAAATCCCCTGGCCAACTCCCACTATCGTAGAGCAACGTTTAGCTTAGCGAGGAGCAATCCCTCTTCAGACTCTGCCCTCTTACATCAGTTTCATTTCTTCTATTTCTCCAATTCCTGGCATTTCTCCTTCACCTCCTCTGTCTATTCAACCCCTCCTACATCTCCTTTGCGCTATCATGTTCGTATACAAAAGTGAACGCTTTTTATCTTTGCTGTTTCCTCTCTCTTTCTTTTTCTCCTTCTCTCAAGTGTCCTTTTTCTGTTTTTTATTTTTATTTTTTTCCTCGTCACCTCTGCCAATGCCCTTGTGCCCTCTCTCGCGTATTTTTCTTTCATCTCTGTTTTGGTCACACTCTTTTTCTATCTAAGTGTCCCCATCTCTCTCTTCACTTCCCTTATTACTTCTTTTCTCTCTCTTCAATTTTTCTCCCTCCATCCCTTTATCTAACCCCCCCATCTCTCTCTCTTCCCTCTTTCTCAAGCAGTGTGTGACTGTAATGTTGCTGAAGAGAACACAGTGTGTCAGCCTGAATCAGACAGATGAGCTGGGAGTGGAGTAAGAGGCTGAGAGCACCGCATTAATCCACACACACACACACACACACGCACACACGCACGCACACACACACACACACACACACACACACACACACACACACACACACACACACACACACACACACACACACAACTCATCTCTGCCTGAGGGGATGTACTGAACGGACGAAGCACACTGATATATGCACACACACACACACAAACACACACACACACACCAGAAACACACACACACTCACAATGTTCCAACAAATGACCGCATGGCAGGCATGAGACAAAACACTGAAGCCATGATACAATCCTGATGCAGACCTCAAAATACAATATTCACAAAAAATAAAGCAATGAAATAAATTAAGACATTTGGAATATTTGTTTCTGTGATCAACAATGTCAGTGGTTCTAGACCAGTGACATCTACATTTATGGATCAGTTTTTACATGGCATTATTGTCCACTTCAGAAAAAAAAAACCAAAAAAACAAAACTAACACTAATAGTGTTCAAATTAACTCAAACACAGCCCATGTTACCTTATCCCGAACTATGTTTTAAAATTGATATTGTTCAGTTCTTTTGCACTGCGTCTGCTGTCTCACTTGAATCCCCAGACCTCTGAATCACAGCTCATATCTGCAATTTATTCAGAGATTTCAAATGAAATGAAATTTCTGATTATCAAGCTACAAACAGGTGACTCCGGATTTTTTTGTCGTTGTAATGCTACTTTTAGACAGCAGCATTTTTAAAAAAGCAGCAAAAAGCCTTAACTTTCGAGTCCAAAATGCTCTCACAAATTACTTCTCAGATGGTTTGGTATCATAATTATAATTATTATAATTTTCTCCTTGACAGTTTATAGACTGTAAATTTACTTGAATATGGTAATATCATTACAGATTGAATATTATTTTTTCGAGTTGAGCAGTAGCTCAAATTTTCAAATTCAGATTTGTTGTTTGCCCTTCCCTTATGCCCCTTATGCCCATCTCATGTTTCATCTCACTATTATTTTTTATGCAACAATAATTTGTGTCTTACCAACAGCATGGCCATCCATTAACACCAGACCCCTGCAGCGTCTCTTTACCTCACTTAAATACACACATACAGATATAGACCAACACAGCGATGGAGAGGCCACCTAATGTGATTCCCGACTGTGAGCTGTCACCCCCCAGTAGACATGTCTTTTTTATACTTTATATTAAAAGGGCCGGGCAGTCCACTCTCCCATAAGAGTTTTGTCTTTTGTTTGACAGAAGAATGAGCGGAGGCCTGCAGAACATTCAAGACACTGGAAAAAATGGTTTCTCAGGGCATAAAATCCTAGAAAAATAGAAAACCAGAGGTGCAATTGAACTACAACATATATTTGATTGTAAAAAACCTTCAGTTATAAGACCATGAGCAAAGCTTTCCCATTTTAGGCCAGCAAGACATATAAAGTCCACTACATCTAGGCAGTGGGAAAAGGAAGCAGAGAAAGCAGAGATTGAAACAAAGGTCTGCTTGGATTAAAACGGTGATGTTGGGGGTTTTATGATGCAAGACAACTATTTTATCTCCCCATCTTTCAGATTACATTGAATCTCCTGCTTGTGTATCTGATCTTTGCAAGACTCAACCTCAGGCCAGCAGGGGTGAATACAGCTCTCCAGGCGCGAGTCTTACTCGCACTTTGTGTAAGCATGTGAATGACACGTCTACACCCCCTGATTAGCCAGGGCTGCAATGCAACCTTACTTAAAAATACACAGTGGAATTCCAGGAGAGCAGTGAAATCGGAGAGCCATGAATTATAAATACAACAGCCAGAGAAAAGCAAGACGCCCACAGACACTCTCAACGTGTGTGACTTGATGTTTGTGTGTTTGCAGCTACCACTGAAGTTACACATTGCCAGTGTCTCTCTACACACACAAAGAAGTGAGCCAGTCTAGTTGAGCAGCCAACATATAAACATATACTTCATCCAAAAAGCTAAAGAGAGTGCCAAACATACAAACACTCTATATCCAAAACCTGGCTCTGCCATCTTACTGCAGCAACGCACAACAGACAGGAGCAATACCAGAGGTTATGTCATCATTTCTGCAAGCGTGAAATGTGTAAAACATACCCATTGCCAGCTATAGAATTAAAAACAAACTTCCAGACTTTGAAAAGTTTCATGCCGTAAGGAGATTTCCAGCAGCGGAGTAAAACTAACACCTTCTGTTTAAACATGGTGGCTGGTAGAAAAGTACGGCTCTTCAGCAAATACAACATCACTACAGTTATTGGCTCGCTTTTTGCTTTTTTTAAATTTTTTTATTAGTATCACATCCTCTTAAATACTGAAGTGTAGTCGGGATATTTTCAGTCTTACTATTAGTCTATTTCAGCACTATTACCTCCATTTAGTTATTATCACTGATATGAAAAAATGTGACATCAAAAACCTAATTTCTCAGATACATAGTGAGAAAACTGAATAAAAGAATAAAAATTGTAATCAAATAAAAAAAATAGGTTTTCACATTACATCCCTTAAACCACCTGTACTGTACTGTAGTAGGCAACTTATCATAAGGATGGCTGATGATCACGACAACATCAGCACAGTATCTAAACAAACAAACTTTCTATGAAGAACCTGCACACATAAAGACAGAGCGCAACAAGTCCTCCAAATTAAATGCCAAAATAAATCACTTGTGACTGCCCCTGTTGGCAGGATGACATCCTTTGTCAGTGCCTTCCAAAACTTATAAAAAAATCACCTTTGCAAAAAACAAAACTGATCTGACAATGCTGCAGTTAAGGTTTAGTTAGGTTCAGGCACAAAAATGACTTGGTTAGGATTGTGGAAAGTTTGCTGTAGTAACTACTGGGTTAAGGTTCGGAAACAATCATGTTCGTTTTTAAAAGGAACCAGCGATGATGTTGTTAGGAAATGAGAAGCGAACAGCAGCCTCCTGTGTCAAAATCCAACGTTGTGTTAACCCACCTCCTCCCTATGCGGACTTTGTGGTTCTATAACAAATTCACACTACTTCCTCCTTTGCTTCCGACGCCCGCTAGAGGTCATTGTCATGTTGTCGTTTTTAGGCGTGTGCCTAAACGACTGATATTTCTGTTTTCCTTGATAGAATAGTCTCGCCAAATAATCCATAAAGATCACATTGCGAAAACACCTAAACGGTGAAAAAACCTCAAAGATTGCCACCTTAAAGAGAAACAAAGGCCGGTTTGCTTATAATGTCATGTCTTCTCAGGTTTTAAAAATTCCACACGCATTAGCCATGTATAACCCTGCATAACCATCTCCCTACTTTCCAGCCCCTCACCCTAGTATTTAAAGAGCTTAAAACTGATGAATAGTAAAGGCAGGAGCAGTGCAGTGTGGTGAGCAGAGCCCCAGCCTGTGGAAACAGGCCTCAGTATAGATGACAGGCCTAACGAGCTAAATATAGCCTTCTGGGTTATCTCCTCTGTGGGCGCAGCGAGTCCGTTGTTGCTTCACATTATTTACGTGTCTGTGCGTGCGCCCTCTCTCTCTTTTTCTCTCTATCTCTTTTTTCATTTCACGCCCCCCCACACAAACACATCACTATCTCTTTCTCTTGTACTCTGTGTTGCATACTCTTTTCTCTCTCTCTCTCTCTCTTTACATTTCATCCCTTCACAGCATCTTTTTTTTCCAACCTTCATCTCTCCTCTCTGCAATTCTGTCCCCTGGTACCTCTTTTTCTCATTCCTTTTCAGCATTTTCTCTCTCTCTCTTTCTCTCTGTATCTCTCTCCTGCTTCTATCACCCTCTCTCTCCTCTTTTATTCTCTTTATCTCTGCCTCCCTTTGTATCCTTCCCTCCCTCCCTCAGCAGCTCCCTGTTTTTTTTGTCTGACACACTCTGAGCCTTTTTTCCTCTCAAGCTATCTTTCCCTTTGAGCCTCTCTTTCACTACACTCCCTCTCATTTTCTCTCCCTCCCTCCCTATCATTTCTGAACTATGCCTATGAAGTAGCATAGCACTGTGTTAGCCATGCACTACGCAACAGTGAGCCCCAGTTCAAATAACGTAGCCTGGAGTGCTAACTTTCTGCCATGCTAACCTATATGGGTATGTCATCTGCATCTGACCTCCTGCCATAGGGAACTATTAAAGCTTAGTGTTGAACTTATACCTATAGCAGAGGATATTCGTTTGCTATTTTCCCCCATCCTTAATTTACCAGTGGTGCAGTGGTCACAAAGGCCATGACATTTAATTTGCACAGAGTTCGATCAAATGTCATCTATTGCCCCTGTCTATGGAAAGACACAGAACTGCATCTATCCTGGCACACCACCACTCCTTTTGTATCAGGTCGGGTGGCGAGGATTTGCAATGGAGAAGGTGGATGTTTGTCTGGGCTATTTGCTCCACACAGTAATTCTGTGAAACCACAGCTAAAATGGAGAGTGCATGAGATTAGGGTAGTGGGTGTTTTTGAGAACTCTGTGGTTATCAGAGGTTTTTCTTTGTGTGTGTTCTGCACTGTACCACATGTTTCTTCTTGTATTTTTTTCTCCCACTTTGAGAAGCATTCTGAGTTTCAGAACAGTGTGAATATTTTTGTGATGGTTGTGCAATTGTAAAAATTTGTTGTCGTGCAGTTGTTTTCGTTGTGCATAACTACTAACTTTAAAGCAAGGACTATGTAACTTTTGTTTTACTTTTGTGATAACAACATCAAATGTAGTGTAACAGTAGCACAAGCAAAGAAGAGCCTTAATGTCAAGTAACTGACTCAGTAATGTTTGTTAGCTAATGTTAGCCACCAAATGTAAGCTACTGGTTACACCAAACCAAGTAAGGTTGCCGCAGCAAAACCCCAAAGTGTATTAAATTGAACAGGGGGTGGTTTTACTGCTTATAAATTCACTTTTTATTTGTAACAGAAAGAAACCTTTATTTCTTAAAGTTGCATAGTCTGGCTTTAACTAACGTAAGTCATAAGAATAATTACTACAATGTTAGACAGAGTTATTAAATATAAGTCATTAGTACTAAAAAAAACATCTTTTACAAAGTGGTGATATGCTATAGCAATATCCAACAGTTTGTTTCATTACGAACAGATGAGTGACAAATTAAAGGAAACACCGGAATAACTGAGTGGAGAAACCTAATAAATCCAGATGCACCACACAGGACACAGGGGGTCACTGAATGGTTTGATGAGTACAAAAATTATGTGAATCGTATGCTATGGTCTTCAGAGTCACCAGATCGCAAACCAGTTGAACACCTACAGTGCACCGCCATCATCAAAACACCAAATGAGGGAATATCTTGTGGAAGAATGGTGTCCATCCCTCCAGTAGAGTTCAGAGACTTGTAGAATCCATGCCAAGGCGCACTGAAGCTGTTCGCAGCTCGTGATGTCACAACACATTACACTTTATGGTAGTTTTTCCTTTAATTGTGCCCTTTGAATGGGGGCATTGTCATCCTGTTTCTCCACTCATTTTTCAGGTTTTTCCTTCAATTTGTCAGCCGTCTATAGATATCCTATTTGGAGAAATAGCTGTCTGACATTTTGCCAGGTTTTGACTTTACTTGTCTGTCTGCCAGTTAACCTGTCTGTCTGCTTGCTTTCCTCTCACACTCAGTTTATTTGTCAGTCTGTCTGCCTTTCTGATTCTTTCTCTTTCTGTCTATCCATCTGTGTGTCTATCTAGCTTACGGCCCTGATCCTGCCTGCTCTCCCAGGTTTATGAAATGCGAGCAGCTTAGCAGATGGTGCATATCGTATTCTGGTCGGCTCTGTGTGGGTTTTGTACCACAGACGAAGGCTTACGATAAATGTGAGCCTTTAGTCGCACAGACACAACGACACAGAGGGAGCTCAGGCTGTTGGCAGACGAGAGAAAACACAGAGAGAGGAAGAGGAGATAGAGAAACAGACTGAGCAAGGTAGAGGGTCTGAGAGAGGAAAAGTACAGGCAGGGCTATGGAAAAACGAAAAGTTCGTAACCAAGAGAGGTATGAGAGAGGAAGACAAATAGTGTACCAAAGAAAGATCTATGATACACCCTTACTGGTTTAGTAAAGGTTTGTGCAACTACACTGTGAAAATTTTCAAACCTTGCTCCACTATTCATGATTATGTACCTCTGCAAATGTCACGTTTTTTTTTTTTTTAAGTATAAAGTCATAATCGGATATTAGAGATATTGTGATACTGGAGAATTCAAATGTAATTAGATAAAAATGTACACTGTGTTTATTGCTTTAGCATTATTTTTAATTATACAGTATAAACAACTTATTAATGTAAATGTAATGACAAAATAAATTGAAACAGAAGTGATGGAGAGAGAGAGAAATCTTGAGAGACAAACTGAGAGGAAAACAAGGAGAACAACAGAGAAGTGGAGAGACAAACAGCTTTTACTCCTGAATGACATAAACACTAAACAACATCAATCCAGCACAGATACAAGTCTCCTGATTGTAATTCCTACGCAAGAACCCATCAGACTCTTTTCAGAGTTTGAGTGGCCCAGTCAGTCTAACAAATCACTGTACAGCTCTGGTGAAGGTCTGATTGGACTCACCATGATGTAGTGCCTCTGCATCTCAGTCTTCTCACTGGCCAGCTTCTCACACTCCAGCTTCAGGCTGCACAAGGATGAAAATAGACACACACACACACACACACACACACACACACACACACACACACACACACACACACACACACACACACACACACACACACACACACACACACACACACACACAAACATGGTTTAATAGTGAAATGAAGTATTATTTCCACAAAACTTACACACTGCAGAGGTAAAACACAGTTTAGGACCATGTAAGGACACCAAAAGTTATTTCTAGCTGGTCAGGCTACCTATTACTGCTGAAAGTGACACTGAAAAATATCACCTTCACAGCAGCAACAGCCAGCAGGGTGTGCCTTATTCTGTACTGTACTACTGTCAAATGTCTTTCAAATGCATTACATTAGTCAATAATGGATGAAATAAGGCAAAAACTGAAAATTCAAGCTTCTTAAAATCCTCCAGTTATTCAGGGAGGGCTTCACTGCATGTAGCTGACAGATTATCAAGCTACTATTCAGAAAACGGTTAAGCTAAGTCAGATGGTTTACTATTATGAAAAGCTATGGTGTTGTGCTCGTAGTTGGCTGGAATTTGCGTGGTTGTACTTGACACTGATCACTTGAAAATGAATATGAAAAGATTTTTGTTTCTGTTTGCATCTTTGTGTGTGTTAATGAGATCCACCAGTCAAATGCCTAGCAGTAAAGTGGTGTTGCTGTAACCCAGCAGGGTGTGAGCAAGAGGCTGGATGCTTTAGCCTACGATGGTTTATCTCTGTTAGTCAAGGTCACCTCTGGTCGGCCATATGATAACGTGACCATCAGTGACCTCCAGCTGTAGAAAATAAAAAAGACCTGCATTGCATTATATTCTGTTTAATATGTTGGAAAATATAAACTCAGTTGTACTGTAACAAAGTATAATGGCAAGTGTAATTAGCAGACATGATGGAATTTCAAGATAAGATAAAAATATATTTGTTTAATTTTATTAATATCACAGGAGAAACTGGAAATCTCTGCACTACACACAGACAATGAAACAGAAAAAGTGCATTTGAGGTACACTGATTAAAGGGAATGCAGGTAAAAGCTATGATCCTATATTGATTTCCCTAATTACTGTTAATGTAAACGTTACAAAAGAAGCTGATGTATAGATTCAGGCAAAGTTGTTGAGTTAGAGAAGTGTGTAAAGGTTTTAGACAGAATTATGTATAAAGGGCTGCAACTCACTATCAGTCTACAATATTTTGCACGCTCAGTGTTGTAATAAAGATTAAGGAGAGCGCCTGCATGCTGTCATATCATCTTTATTGGTTCATATATTCAAGAATTCAACACCCACAACTACTGAACTGAATTACAATGTGTTGTTTCTACAATTATCACATTTAGAGTGCAGAATATACAGTAATAAGAGTGTGGAAGAGTATGATTCTTCATAAGAATTATACCAAGTTCTTCTTCATTACAAGTAATTTAATGACTTTTGACATTTATGAAGTGATTTTATAGTTATAAATACAATGTGGACGTCAGTGTATACGTATGCATGCATGCATGCCTGTGCATGTTTGCATCGAATATTGTGTGTGTACCTGTGATACTGAGCCTGGAGGAACTGGAATTCCTCCTTGATTCGGTCCAGAGTTTCCAGGACTGTGAACTTGAAAGACTGGCCAGGCTGCAAGGGGACCTGCACAGTAAAAAGAGAGAGAGAAGGAGAGAAAGAAAAGCTGAAAAATGGATACTAAGGTGCACCTTTGTGTGTGCGTGTGCCTGTTCAAGGTAAGATTTTATACATTATGTCTATATCACGTGTGAAGGTGCGTGTTCGCCTGCATTAGTGTCTGAGCATGCAAGCGTGTGTGTGTGTGTGTGTGTGTGTGTGTGTGTGTGTGTGTGTGTGTGTGTGTGTGTGTGTGTGTGTCAGAGAGCAAGGTAAGGGGAGAAAAAAGCCAAGATGAAAGTGAGAGGGAAGGTCACTTCCCCTTCCCACACATCATAAAGCCTTGTCCTCTCTCTCTCTGTTCTCCTCCTTCTCTAATGACTCTGCCTCCTTCCCTCCACTGCCCCCATCCTTTTTTCCTCTTCTCTGCCTCCCCCTCTCTTCCACATTAGCATCCTCTCCACTCTGCCAGGTTGCTAATGTATTCCAGCCTACAAAGAGCTGAGAAGGGAGGAAACGTCAAATGAATAACTTATAGGGAATCACGGCACCGTCTCTCACCTGCTAAAAGCTAAAGAAGGCCCAACAAAACAAGCACCTCCCAGGGGCCCCCCCACCACCACCAGCCCCCCATGTCTGTCTAAAGTGCTTTCGACAGCTGCCCTCCTCCTCCATAATCTTCATGAAGTTTAAGGAACAAGGGCACAGTGGATGTTTTTCAATGCTGTAGTTGTTTATGCTTAGGAATGTGGCTGGAGTAAGCAGAAGGGGCTGCGTTCTTTTTTTTTTTGTAAATTCTCAGAGGACATTTTTATGCAAGAAGATACAATCTTTTTTGTATTCTCCTTTTCCCTTTTTCTCCACATTTGGATTAATTTTCCCTGTACCATGGGACAAACTGCTGTTAGCCTGGGGTGGATCCAGACTGCAACGTGTCTCAGCCACTTCTTTAGAGCCACTTCTTATTACCTGTCAGTGAGCAGCCTCACTAGGACCGCATTGAAGTTCACACTATCCTGCCTAGATCCCATTTGCCTCTCCACTAGTGCCCTGAGGCTGAGTTGCTGGCACAGAGACAAGGACAACTCATTAACTTCCACCCTGCAAATACTGCCCTCTGTGTTGATGAGGCGTCCAAGCCCAGAGCACCACAGACCCCTGCAGTGGTGTGTAGGTGATTCCCCCTCTTTGCCACCCAGTCATCCCTTTTTTTTCACCCATCTTTTTTTCCCCCAAACTATATGAAAATGTGATGCAGCAAGTAAAAAAAAACTGAGCTAATTCAACTCTGATCAAGTTTACTGTTGTCATATTAAAAATGTTCCTCAAAGTTTCCTTTGACTATGATTTGGCGCTGACAAAAAGCATGGATGCAAAGCTCAGCTTTGATATGAACTAAGATAAAATTCCTCAAATAAGGAAGGATATGTTTTAGTTTGAAAATGGATGTACTCAAGTTTTCTTGCGACTGATGATACTGTAGACCCTTAATACTGTACCTAAAGCAAGAAAATATATGGAATGTTTTTTTTTGTTTTTTTTTTAGTAATTTAACTACCAAACGCAGCTATAAATACATCCATCTACCCATTTGTTCATCTGTTTACATATCCGTCCATCTATTCATCCATAAAAACTGAGCAGTCACTACAGTGCAGCTGGGTGGCTATCGGCACGCAGCTACGGCTAAAAGATTGGCGGCTTCAGTGGCGGGGCTTCATTAGTCTAGACAAGCACAATTCAATTAGATTTCAATTAGTCCGACGGTGGAGGTCAGAGACGCGGTGGGTTCCCCAGTAATTAATCCGCGGAGCCGAGTTGAGCTGAGCTAAACTGAGCTGCGGCAGGCATAGCGGGGACATCTAGATGGCTGGATGGGCACAACACACACAGACCCTCTGGGTGTGTGTGGGAGGGAGTGGTGAAGGGGGAGGGTGGGATAGATGGGGGGTGTCTGCCAACAGATCCCCGCTGACCTTGATTCACACCACACACACTCAGTGGGGGGAGGGAAGGAGGGGGGTGAAGGAGGGGTGAGGGATAGATAGCGATCTGGCTCACGCGGATAAACACACACACACACGCACACGCACACGCACACGCACTGGCACACACACACACACACACACACACACACACACACACACACACACACACACACCCATGTAGCCATGAGCACATTGAAAAGAACACAAACAAACACACACTACTGAACATGCAGATTCACATATAAGTACACACGCAGAACACAAAAACCCACAGTTGGAGGGAGAGTAGGGATGGAGGGATTGATTGGCAAAGAAAAAAGGCAGAAGAGAGATAGATACTCATCTGACAGACAGAGGGATGGATGGTCTGAAGGATGGAGGGAGTGATGACTAGTCTGACATTCTTACAGAGGAATGAAAGAACGAGCAGAGAGACAGATGATGAAAGAGCACAGTGGCTGCTGACTGAGAGAGATAGCCAACCATTCATCCGCCTGACACCGAGGGGATGGGAGGAAGACAAAAAGGGAGAGAGAGAGAGAGAAATACTGTCTTTGCTGTAGTCAACGCAGCCTAGCTGCTCTACCCTGTGCACTGTCCATCAGTCTTTGGCAATACTGCTCCCACCATCTGCTACCATGAACACACAGACACATACTCATGCGAATGCACACAAAGTGCTGCTGGCAGCTTACATCAGCAGCACTAAGTCATATAACAAAGCCCATAGTCACAAATCAGGATTATACAAGAGATCTGCGAGTGACAACCACTGGTGTCGACATGGCGTCCTCTGCAGAGTGCTGATGAGAGAGATTTTAATTTCTTTCTTTCATACCTTGGACTACAAATTGCATTTCTTTTATTGACAGTTGCACCTTTTTGAATGAGTTTCATGGACCCCGGAGCAATAAAATTTCTTATGAGCAAAAAGGAAATGAGAAATACAATTTTTTATTCTTTATTTTTGAGTTATAAAGTCCTCCAGAAAAAGGAAAAATATTCCATGCCTGTGCTGAGCTCTGCCTGTCAGGATAAAGAGACTAGTATGGAAAGCTGGTGTCAAATTAGTTCATGCTTATTAGTGGTAATAAGAGACTTGGTGTCTTGCTCAAGGAAACTTCAACAGGTAAGAGTAAAGATGAGCTATATCTAAGGAGATAAATGTGCATCCTTCTGCAATGTTTACAAAGATGGAGGCATCAGCAAGTCGTGCCGTATGTACACCAGAACAAACATTTGTTGTTGGAGTGTGTGTATGTGTGTATGGTCTCTCCTGTATTGTGACAGATGGCAGCCCAGACTGTTAGGGGTCCAATAGCGCGTCACGAAGGGCCAAAAACAGCCTACCGCCTCCTGTGTTTTTCATGTGTGTTTATGTCTGTATTTGTGTGTGTGTGTGTGTGTGTGTGTGTGTGTGTATGAATATGTGTGTGTGTGTGTGTGTGTGTGTGTGTGTGTGTGTGTGTGTGTGTGTGTGTGTGTGTGTGTGTGTGTGTTCAGTCAGCATAGGGGATCCTGAAACTCAAAACTGATCCGGTTAATCTAGGAGGTGGAGGTGGAGGTGGTGGTGGGGCCGCTTGTGCACAAACACACACATACACATATACATACACCATGTGGGACAGCAGTCAATCACAATTTGGAGGAGCTGGCACGGGCAAGTAAAGAATTAGGAAGGATTATCTATGGGGGCTGGGGTTGGGGGGGTGGCGGTTGAAGCCTATTTCACTGTATCACGTAACAGAAAGGAGATGGGACCCAGTGGCCATAACTATCACCTGTCTGTTAGTTTCTGTTTGTGTCTGTCTGTCTGTCATGCGTTCGACTGTAAGACTTGATTAACTAGCAATAAAAGTGGTGTAGTAATGTGCGAGCCTGTTTGATAAAACTACAGTCGATATCATCCACAATGATGGCCACAATCAGTGGCATGGAGAACGGAATATTGACAGTTTGTTGATTCTTTGAAATTACGTTTAAGGATCAATTTAAAGGTACTCTGTATGGTTCTCATCAGGGTTTTTTTTTTCCAATTTCTGCCTTAACATTAGGTCAGTCTGGTTCTAACCGTCCGTCAGTCCCTTTGTCTCGCTGTCTTTGGAAGTTTTCTGTCCAAACAACTGCCTGTTTTTCCACCAGTGGCAGCGGCTGCATGAGAGAGACAGCAACTGTGAAACAGATGCAGGTCTGGGAGTGATTTGGAAAGAAATGATTCTATCTGTCTGCTCGTCTTCTCCGTCTATCCGTTTAGCCCCTGGCAAACTTTCCACCAACACATGAGTATTCACACGGTATAAGCAGGCATGCCTATGCATGGATGCATTCATTCAAACAAAACACCCACAAACAAAACATTTTCTCACTCCTGTGCCCTTTCTATTGCTTCTCTGTGTCATTCTTCCCTCCTTTTTCTCTCCTTTCATTCTTTACTTCTCCTTCTCACCCCTTTTGTTCTTCCTTTTTCCTGTGTGTGTCTGAGACAAGCAGAGACACACTCAGATAGCACATGAAATAATAATTGGCTGGTGAAATATTTAGGAAAAATTCATATGAATAGATGAGAAATACCAAGTGTGGCAGATGAGTGTCATTGCCCCCCGTGTATATGTCTGTGTGTGTGCGTGTGTGCGTGTGTGTGTGTGTCTGCTGATGTGAGCAGCAATAAACATAAGCAACAGCTCATGGGTTTGGGCTGTGTGTGGAAGAAAGACTGAAGGCAGCAAGGAAGAACAGAAATCTAACTTACAAGCCTAATTTTTTCCTTTTACTGTCTATCATACACAGTTTTACCTGCATTTTGTCACCCCCCTTTTTTTGGCAGACCACTCAAAGGTCTTGATAATTTAGAGAGCGCCACCCTGTCAGCCGCCCAACAACAGAAGTTCATTTAGAGGTAGTGCCCTTCTTTTTGTTCTGAGAACCTGTGAACACTATGTCACCCTGCCAGCTAGCTGGTCAGTCATTCAGTTTCAGTTTTTAATCGATTAACAAGCCAACAGTCAGTCAGTCAATCCGACAGTCAGTCCACTACTTAACCAGTCAGTCAGTCAGTCAGTCAATCAGAGAGCTATTCAGTTAATGCTGCACCAGTCAGCCACTAAGCCAGTGGTGGATTACAAATCAGGGAAAGATTGGCAGCCAAAAGACTCTCTGGACTCCATCCAAGCCTCGCTCTGATCATTTCTTTTAATGACAAAGAAAAGAACACAGAACACAGGATTTGGGGATAGAAAATGGCCTGTTTTTTGTTTTTTGTTTTTTAATCAGAGAGCACACTTAATCTGGTGGGCTGCTGATGTCTGAGTAGAAGTTGCTGGCTGCTTGTATGACTTTTTGCTTGTTCTGTGGGTCGTCTCACTACAGCTGTATTGTTGTTACTTGACTTTTTGCCATATTATGGGGTTGTCTTTGAAATGCAGAATGAAATTAAATGTAAACACGATGAGGACAAAGTAAAGGAGGGGAGAATGTCATCTGCGGGAGGTGACAGCAATCCGCTGTGCTGTTTACCGTACATGGCTTTCATTACAGCCACAAATGTTGGAGGAAAAACAAACTGCCCGACACAGCCAGAGGCCAAAAAAAGACAGATCCAGTTTGTGCAAAAGCAAATAGCATGCAGTTGCATGTCCAAAAAGAAAAAAAAAAAAATACACATTAGCATGCACATACACACAGTTGAAGTAGCTAAGCATGTCCTGCCACTGCAACTACAAAATGTGTACTCACAAATTCCATCTCATGCACATTAATACACAAACACATCAAAATCCAACTTTAAGACACACAGAAATACTCTTACAGTGGCTCTGCCCTCATTAATCGAGCATCTGTGATTTCTGTGGCCACATATTTGGCATTAGTTTGTTTACTTGGCCGTAAAAATAAAGTGTTACCCTACTGGTGGCCAAAGGAGAAGGAAGCCCTCTGCATGCACACACACAGATAATTGTACATTTTGCAATGATTTTCCAACAGTTTCTTAAACTGTACCACACACATAGGCACCTTTGCTTCTTTGGCATTTCTTTTTCCCCTTCATTCTCTCTTTGCCCTCCTAACACATGCACTCCTCCTGATAATAATTCAACAGTTGTTTTATTGTTATAACGTACATTTCCAAAGCAGAAAGTGACTGAATGATGTCCATGGACAGTGTAATAATAATGATCAGAGCAGATTTAATCAGGTATCCACAGTATTGTTCTAGAGTTTCAACACTATTGAATTAAAAACAACGTTTAGCAACTGAACTGGAGCCAAGTCTAATTTTCCCTCTCACTGTTTTGCACTCGATCTTTCTCTCTTTGTTGTACGATTGCTGATTAAACTCTGTCTGATCTTCATTCTCTTGACGACAGCCACCACAACTCCTAAAACTGGGGGAAAATTTGTAGTACACACACACACACACACACACACACACACACACACACACACACACACACACACACACACACACACACACACACACAAATACACTGACAGCTTTAAGTGTACACACAGCCAAACCTTTCTAGAGTCCGCAACTTTGCACCTAGAGTAGCATAGAAACCTGCATGTCGAGAAAGAGGTGGGCTTGTTTGTGAGGGTGTTTGCACTTACATGGATATGTATTTAAAATTATGAAAAATACGCATGTGTGTGCATATGCATGTGAGTGCTGGTCGGAGTCCTGTGTCCATGTTAAGAGTTCTAGACATTTTTCTTAACCATGAAAACACACGGTAAATCCTCTCTCTCTCCCTTTCTATGTCTTTCTCACACACTGGGGTGTGGCAGCCAATCAAGGGCTTATACATTCACAGCAACAGTCGAGGTCAGACTGGGACATTATTTATTGTTATTGTTGTTGTCACACACACACACACACACACACACACACACACACACACACACACACACACACACACACACACAAACCACCACTGCTCTCCTTTCCCCTTCTTCACCCACATCCAAATGCACACACTTTAAGAGCTGCACGCACATATGCACAAGCACTTTTACAGGAGGACAAGGACAAATACAGACATGTACATGGCGCACGCCAATACATACATATATTTACACACAAATTTACTTAACATCTTAAAAGCTAATGCACACCAAAAAAACAAAACTGCACAATCACCTCAAATAGAAGAAGATGTACGTGCATATGGACACACATTTACATACATCTAACTCAAAAATTAGGGAACACGCACTGTTTCCACAAAATGTATACACTCAAAAAGAGACAAGGACACAAAAAAGAAATCACACAGTAAATACACACATTAAACAAACAAAAAAAACAGACATTAACACACCTCACACAAATTATAACACACACAATCACAAACACACACACACACACACACACACACACACACACACACACACACACACACACACACACACACACACACACACACACACACTCACTCACACAGAGTTCTGATAACGCTTTCCACAAAAATCCAGTGGAACCAATTACAGCTCCCCTTGCTGCGCAAATCAGACCTTGGTTTTAACCCTTTCCTATCAACGAGCGAGGAGAACAAAATCTGACTTCTTGTCTGATAAAAAAAAATAAGGCTGCCCGAGCCATGGAAGTACATTTTATCTATTTATACTGCAGACACTGTCCTTATCACCCCCAAAGGGACATAGAGGAGTTAAAAGGAGCGGCAATCAAGGCAGCTGTGGATGTCCGCAGCTTACAGGAAGTAGACCATGATGTCTGACACCAGCAAGGACACATCCAGCCTCCTGAGTGAACAGAGTCAAGCCTGTCTACTGGGAAGTCACCTAAGTGATGTGATGTGTGGTCATGTATTTACACAGAACTACCAAACAATTTGCAAGAGACTAACTAAAAATTGGCAATATTTTACATGACTGTGGATCATTTTCCAGCACAAACAATAAACTTTTATGTTGAATTTCCAACCTTCAAAGTAGCCTCTAGTTTCAGATCATGTCACAGTGACATGAAAATTAACTTGGAGAAACTTAAAATTTGGTCCTGATTAATAATCCATTACTTTTTGATCAAAGTTCTGCTATGACTTTGTGGTAATGCTTTAGCAAGTGGAGACTTCAATCGAGATTGATCTCACATCTGAGATTTGAAAGTTAGCAGCAGTATAACAACTTTTAGCTTTGGAAAATGGTCAGCAATAACGCAAAGTATGACATTTGCAGTGCATTGTCTAAAAGGTGCATATTTAAAACGTACAAATTTAAGCCCAGTTATACAACCAGTGTAAAAAAATCTGAGTGACAAATACCTACTATAGCCATTTCCCTGAAATATGGGTAATTAAAGTACTTCAACGATGAAAAAAGGCAAGAGGAAATGTATAATCCTGCTGTGCTTGAAGAAGCAGAGACTGAAAAATGGGATGAAATGCATATTTTATGAGTAACCCTGATCTGAATTTATGAGGACAAACACACACTTGCACATGCACATGTGTATATACATTAAAATGCACACACACACACACACACACACACACACACGCACACACAGGCACACACACACACACACAAACAAATACACACACAACTGTTCTTTGCAGCCTCACACCTCTACACAGATCACATTTCATAGCAACACCAGAAATAAAGTTCCACTGGCAGAGGAGGGCTGCAGATTAAGAAGGAGAGAGAGAAAAAAAGACTTGAGAGGGAGAAAAACAGAAGGGAGACAGACGGAGAGAGATAGATGCTATCGATCGGTTGGAGTTGGCTCAATCTGGGATTGAACTTTATCACAAACGCAGAGCATCACAGCAGGAAGCTCTCTGATTCGCCTCTAAAGGAGAGAACAGAGGAATGTTCACACTCTATTCTTCCTTTGCATCTCTCATTCATTTTCATTTCTCTTTCCACCCCCGGCCGAGTCTTTTTAAAGAATTCTTTCTCTCCCTTTTATTTTCTCTCTCAGCTCTTACATCTTTCACTTTCTCCCTTTGTTTTTCACTTCTCTCTTGTTTCTCTCAGCGTCTCTCTTCCAGCGCCTGGTTATTAGCATTCTCTCTGTACATATAATTGATTCCTCATGCCTTCCTCTTGTGAAAATGTCATTCATAATTCTGTGTGATAGCTAGCTGGCTGGCTGGCTGTGAGGCAAAGTGGCCACTGACCCATTTGTAGCAGATACAAAGAGACTGACAACCAAATGTGATTATAGCAACCGGACCGGGGCCCCTGTAAAACGAATGGTCTAAGCCAGACTGAGCCTAAGCTGTCATTCATCCTTCTGTTTTTGAACCTTATTTTACCCTGGCAGGTAAATTAACAACAAATTCTCACAGTTGATCAAGAGTGAAACTAAAGGAGGGAAGGGAGGTTAAGGAGGTATTACAGGGGAAGTACTTGTGCACTCACTACCTTTCTTAGTGTCAATGGAAATTAATGAAGTAGAATTTAACTATCAATGAAATGGTCAGTGTGTGTGTGTGTGTTTGTGTGTCTGTGTGTGTGTGTGCATGCAAGCGTTTGCTTAGCAACAGAAATGAGCAAATGGACAGGGAACAGTTGGAGAGACTGTTAAGCACACCTGCACACACACACACACACACACACACACACACACACACACACACACATTAAAACAGACAGATCTATTCTCACACACGCTGCCACACACACAAACAGTCCAAGACGTTACGTACAAACACACAGAAATGACCAAACACCATGGACACATACATGTACACATACACAAATGTGTATACGTACACACAAGCTGAGAAGTGCAGATAACAGTTATATGCCACCTACACCCTACGCAGCTAGCCATCAACAAGATTTCAAAGGCACCTGGTTGCAGCTGACAGAGAGGGAGGTGGTGGTGTGTGTGTGTGTGTGTGTGTGTGTGTGTGTGTGTGTGTGTGTGTGTGTGTGTGTGTGTACATAGCAGGGAATCTCTTAGCCCAAACACAACCAACCCTCCCCTCATGTCTCACTCCTCATGTTACAGTATAGTCCCTATAACTAAGCAAGAGTGACAGATAACAGGGACATGCTGAAAAAGACAGACAGAGGTACAGAAAGACAAAGGCATGGAGAAACTTAAGCATGGACCATGAAGCAGAGACACATAAGGAGAGACCAAGGAAGTAAAAAGAGGAGATACACAAGAGAAGCAGAGAGGCATGAAGAAACAGAGAGCAAAAAGAGGACAGAGGTAGATAGAAGTAACAAGGCGAATCTGAGACATAAAAAGCGGCAAAGATTGGACATGAGAGACTGACATGGAGAGAGATGGAGAGAGAGACAGAAAAAGAGTAAGACAGACAGGAGTAAGAGACATAAGGAGGTACTTACCGGATGCCTGCCCTGAGGGTACATGATCCCAGGAGAGGAGAGGCTGCCAGTCCGTTTGATGGCCAGGTTAGTCCCCTGGCCCTCCACTCCTCTGCCCTCCACCGGTTACACAGCCACACACACACAGACTCACACACTCACACACTCACACACTCAGTAAGTCCAGTCTCTGCTCCTTAGCTCGGCTGAACACAGCAGTCTTTACTCTTCCAGAGTCTCTCGCCTTGTTTTCTTCCCAGCTCTCCCTCTCTCTGTCTTCTAATGCAAATTCCTGTTGACACACAACTGAAGAGTGCTCAATCCGTTGGTTCGTCTATCCAACAATGTCATGATAAAACGGAGCACCAGACTTTACCTCCTCCTCCTCCTGCTTCTTCTTCTTCTTCTTCTTTCCCAGTGAAACCAAAGTCTCAGTTTCTCCTACGCTGTCTCTCTCTCTCTCTCTCTCCTCCTCGTCTTCCTCTCAATGTCTCTCTCCCTTTTCCTCACCCTGTGATCAGTCAAGGTTCACACGTAGTGACATGACACAGAATTTCATCCAGGCAAGCTTCCTTCTTCTTCTCCTCCTCCTCCTCCCACTCTTCTCCTCGTGCCCCTTCACCCGGCCGTCCTATGGCGAAACACACAAACATAAACACACACTCTGCTCCGTCCAAATACTCGTCTTCTCTGCTTTTTCCTCCTCTTCACCCTCTCTATGACACACTGAAGCCCCTACGTTGACTGCTGCCGCAGAAAAGAAAGAGAAGAAGGAAAAGAAGGAGAAGAAGGAGGAGGGAGGGAGGGGAGAAGGGATAGACAGAGAGAAAGAGAGAGTGAGAGCTTTGTTTTTAATCTAAACGTGGAAAAAACGCAAGAGGAAAGCAGGAAAGAACAGCAGGTCAGTGGAGGATCCAACGGGCTTTTCAGCAGCAAGCCCTAGACTGTAATATATTGTGCCTGTTGGCTTCAACACAAACATGACAGGCTGCTAAAGCTCCTCTTAAGGTGGAACTGCGTAGATAGAGACACCCAGTCACAGAGAGAGAGAGAGAGAGAGAGACAGAGAGAGACAGAGATAGAGGCAGAGGGAGCAGAGAGAGGCAAAGAGAGATGGATCCCTTTTGTCGTCAACTGTGGTCAGACAGAGAAAGCAATCAGTCATGCACAAAGACTTGCGCTCAAACTGATATGAATTGAGATTCACACACACACAAACGCTCCAACACTCATACACAAATTCATGACAGCTATATGGACACATTTGTTATGCCGCACAAGCAAGCAAGCAAACACACACACACACACACACACACACACACACACACACACACACACACACACACACACACACACACACACACACACACACACACACACACACACACACACACACAGAATTGCACATACACTCATAATAGTTAGTTAGAGTGATAAGTTTATTACCCAGTTTACACCTTGCATTAAAATGCGTCTTGGATGATTGGATAGCTATCCAATCATGCTTAATCACATATAGATCCAGGTGTAAACACACTCAGGTTGCAGTGAAGGATGTTGCTGAACTGACTGCCAAACCTCCTCAGGAAGTGGTCTGAGAGACACTGTATCTAGATGTTTGTCAGTGTACTCACTATCACTCCAGGTTAAGCAGGTTAAAGCAGGTTAAAACCTACAAAACACATAACAGGAGACAAAAAATGGAGGCACATAATGTGTGTTTATGCTTTTTAGCATTAATGAAATTACTTAACAACCATGCAGCTGTTTATGTAGAAAATCACCACACTGTGTTACCTATCTGGTGAATGTACACAGGCAAAACACTGAAACAAACTAGATACTCAATTATTAGAAAGATTAACAAGTAATCTAGGTCGGTTGATCAGGTAATTCTTACTCAGATTTGGACCTGAATTCACCTTATATAAACCAGCGGTGGTATGTCAGTTGGAATAATTAGACTACTGTCTAAATCGATTATTATCAAGTATATAACATGGATGCTGCTTGACTTTCCTTGCCTAAAGAGACATTATAAGACATTTTATAGATTTGCAGTTATACAAGTATGTCCAATGTGGCTACAGTTGATCTGTACACTATTTGATTACAAGTCACATGTCATTAAGTCAAATGTGCCAGGGAAACGAACCTATTCACCCATACAAAAGTATATAAGGTATTTCATCTAACATTATTACGCAGATCTAAAATGACGTAGCGGGCAACCACGCTTCCTCAGGAACACTGACAGATGGGAATCAAACCTTTTAACATGGAACAGTCTCTTTCAAGAGTAGACACTTTGCAGTTCAACATACACATCCCTAACATAACAGATATTTCCTGATAGACTGAAGCAGAAGATAAAAATATGCCAAAAATTAATCATTTGTGATACTTATAAGTATATAATTTTGTTCTTGCTGCCCTCTGTTGCTAGAGAAAATGACAATGACAAAATGACAAAACAACACTCATTTTACTTTTCTCTTAACAGCAACAGTGGCTTATTCTGGAATAAAAAAAAACACTGGGTAGCTACCAAAAAAAATCAACAGCCAACAAGAAAGTTTGCCGTTTACATAAACTTAAACAACAGGAAGTCTGAGAAAATGCACCTTACAGTAGGACTCCCATACTGTTAAGTGATATTTGACAAAACTACAGTGCAGAAACACCACAGCAACGTCCACTTACCACCAAAGATGTCATCAAAATCAATATGTCGAGTATCTGGAGGATTACCACTGTAACACCCCACAAATATCCCCGCTACAGTGAGATAAAAATGTCCTCCTGCCTACTTTTGACTGCTGGCTCCAGTGCACATGTTATTTACAGGACTGCCCAGAATGGACCAGGACCAACTAAAGCCTTTCCATGTACAGCGCACCAGTCTGGCTCAGCCGTCTTTTGGCGCTGTCTATAATGAGTTTATCCAGGGCAGCTCTGCCTTTGAACTTGATCAAACAGCCATTAATCCGACACTTTAGAATCGGACACAGTCAGTCTTGGCATCCGTGGAGGGTTTCCAGTAAGACAGAAACTGCATTTGATAACAAGCGGGTTAGCCAGAGGGCAGCCCCAAAGCCTAAATAAAGGTACATACAGACATCTTATTATCCAATGCAGTCTATCACCACACACTATAGATCCTTTTGAGGAAACCTAATGCTGTGTTATGTTAACCTCCATTAAAACTCAGCAAAGTTTGTTTGAATGTGCACTGTGACTAATTTTAGAATTTTTTTCCCCCAATATCAAATCTGACAGTGAGTAACCATTGTGCTATTTTGGCTAAGAAACTATGTATGTAAATCGTTGTCTGGATATTAGAAGAGTACTCACATAACAGGGGCAGGTCTTGGACATATAATGGACATGTAGTGGACATTTACGGGGAAAAAGTCTTCATGCATATATTTTCATCTTGAGGTTGTCAGTGATGAAGGGCCTTGTATTAACAGCATGAGATAACTGATACATAACATGTGATCTAAACCAGCAAGCAGGATTAAAGAGTCCGTTGCCATAAAGCGAAACACACACAATTTGTGTGTGGGAGCGCATGGAGAATGGTAAGCTTTAGCTAAGGAATTTTTTTTTGTGGTTTATTATGATCTATTAATTAATTATTTAATTAAGTTTTAAAAACATTTGTAAGTTAATTAATATTAAATGTGTAAAAATGAAACAGGTAATAAAATGATCATGATATCTGTCAATTAGTACTTCTACTTCATAATTCAGACTTAAATAGAATTTGCAAAATGGCTTGTACATTCTTTTTCATAACCTTTACTACTCTTCTGTTTTCACACTATTGCATATGCTCTGTATCTTAAAGATAGCTTCATTTAATTTAACTTCTACTTCTACTACTTTTAAACAAAGTAATGGAAACATTCATTCTCTTACAAATGAAAAATTGAATTCATAAGTAATAAAACACAACCTTATTCGATTAAATACACTCAGATGTTTTGCCATTACAGCCTCATTTGGTCTAGTATGACCTGCAGCTTATGGTGGCTAAGTTAGCAAAAGTTTAAATATATTGCTGTGTAAAACATTTTACAGTAGGTTTGCTGACTTTATGGCTTTACTTGTTCTACTGTCACACTACATTTTAACATGACACAGATAAACACTTCAGTGGTTTTATCACCATAATAAAACAAAAAGTAAACACAATGTGCCTCACCAGGAGACATGTTTCTGCTGATGATCCTGTCCACTTGCTATTATCCAAGTCACCCTATGATGGGGTCTATAAAAGCAACTGACTCAGATGAATCCTTGAAAAAAAAAAAAAAGTAAAATTCAATGCACCATTATCCTTTACTCAAGGCCAAAGTGGCTGCTGTTTAGCAATAAGTTATTTAGTGTCCCCTCAAAGACAGCTTTGAAAGAGATGCAGTCAATGTGCCACACTAAGAAAATGAATAAATAAATAAACAGACCACTGGGCAGTAACAGGAGCTCTCATTGGCCGGCATTATTTTCAGCGTTTGACCCTCTTGTCATTTCCTCCATTACTTGAGCTGTGCAGCCTTTCCACACTTGGAAATCAAGTATGGAGTCTGAAACCCACAGCTGCCAAAAAACTGTGCAAAAATAGTACCAACCATCTGTCTGAAATTTCCACTTGTAAACATCCATCAATCCAAAGCCTTCGTATTCAAATCATTTATGCTGTTCAGGGTCGCACAGGGCTGGAGCCTACACCAGCACCAACTGGTCGAGAGGCAGACCCTGAACAGGTCACCGGAGCACCTTCACACCTAAAAGAAATTTAGAGTTTCTAAGTAACCTTACCTGCCTGTTTAGACTTTGGAAGGACATATCCACAGCCTAGAAATGAAAAAGATTCCCAGAGGATGAATCCTTTCCATTTGAGACACTCTTAAATCCCTCAGTACATACTTTCTATATGTCTCTCCTCCTGTCTTACTCTTCTTACCATCTGCCTTCATTCAAAATCTCTCTTTCAGCTTTTTCTTTCACACAAACACAGACACACACTGTCATTCAAGGGTGCAGCCCCCCCCACAACCCACACCCACTCCACCCCACCACATCCAACACCACCATTCCCCATGTAGCCCATTGTACTAATCAGCATTATCTAATTGTCTAGAATGGATTATGCAGGTAATTATTCCCCTGACTCCTCACAGTGGGTTTCAGAGAGACAGATGGGCAGGCATACAAACACACACAGGCAGGCACAGACACCAACACAGTTCATAAGTTACATACATTCAAAGCTTGCAGTCGTATTTACCACTAGCACTCGTAATACTGCTTTGATCTATAGCATGCTTCCGCAACAACATAGTATGTGGTTAGCAGGATTTTTAGGTCGAACCGCCCAAGTTGACAATAAGAAAACCAACTAACATCGTCACTTCGGGAGATAATGGGTTCACAATCCCATTACCTGGTTCATCAATAATGTTTTCATTTACATTTCATTTTCATATCAACAGCAACAAGGTGAAGCCACTGCACGCACAACACCAGATGCTCCGTCATCGCTGGATCAGTTTAAGTGTGCAAAATGAGACAGATTCCAGCTGTAAAGTTTAAGGCATACATTATTTAGGCCATTTGGGGTTGGATACAGTATAGTGAAAACTTGGAAAACACAGAAGGCTTCATGGGGTCCAAAAACAAAACAGTAATGCATATAATCAGAGTAGGTTTGCCACCAGCCCCTTCCTTTGATCAGAACGGGTTTCAATGCAAATGTTTTGTGAGCAGTCAAAAGAAAAACGACTGAAAAAAATGTTTATCTGCCAGTTTCAACCTCTTTTTCCAAAGACAATGCTGAAAACTAGCAAACACACCGCAGCTTCTCTACAGATTTTGAATGTACGGAAAAGACTGCATTTGACTGACCTTTGCCTTGGCATAACAAGAGGAAAGGCAAGGATGCAGGCTTGTTGGATCCACAGAGGAGGGTCAGCACCTTCAGAGCGATGGTCGGCACCTAAAACACTGAGGAGTGGAAAGGGCTGATAGCACAGGTACTGTAAAGTCATTGGGATCTCAGCTCGCAAAGCCCTAAATATCAAAATGGACAGATAACAGATATCAACAGTCATAAACTTCTCTACCAGCAGAAGCAGTCTAAAAGAGAACATTTGTGTCAGCAGTCTGGTCACGTAACGTGGGTTAAATAACCCCAACTCTTTAGGATACTGTCTATAAAGACAAGAACCAGGATTATAATATTTCATTTATTTAATATTAGAGAATAGGCTAAAAAAAAAAAGCTATTCTTACTGCAGTGAAGGGTTCAATTCTGTCAGTGTTAGTCTTGACAGCTCTGTCTCAAGATACTGTGGAGTATTACAGGTCAACAACAGTGCTCCCAACGGTCTGGTGATTGCGGGTAGCCCGCGTTTCCACAAAAACTCACTGCAATATTCTTCCTATCAAGCCGACTTTTAAGGAAGTTTGCTGACGAAAGACTAACGAAAAAACAAACAAACAAGCAAATAGGAATTAGGGCAACCGGGGGAAGCAGCCTTTTCACATCATATTGAACCCTGCATCCAGAAAATAAGCGTCGCTGGAGACGATGTGACTTAAATTCAAACCAGGTCAACTGTCAGTTAGGTAGCTGCGCGTGTCCCGTGCTCTTTCTTACATCAACAACAAACTCTGGAGGCGAGCGAAAGTCAAGTTTCATGCTTATACATCTCAATTTAGGATGTAGAGAAAGATACCCTCAACTCTTCCGTTCCACCTTAAAAGCTCTTCCTCGTCTGAGGGCTCTCTCTGCGTTCTGATTGGACGAAGGGATGCCTCGTTCTGTCCAATCCTCGTCAGGGAACCCCACGTTGGGTCCCGATGTCATGATTCAATCAGGCCAATCGCGAGGCGACCCGGCCGCAGAATGGGCGTGGGCGGCGGCGGAGAGGGCGGAGGGGGATTGTGGGCATTGAAGTTCCAATTATTCTGCACACGCGCGTGCGCGCGCGCACACGCACGCACGCTGTCAGTCACGCTACATAAATGCTCAGTAAATTCCACCGTTAATTTCAATCCCCCTATTTCTACTGCACACACATACACACACACACACACACACACACACGCAGAGACACAGACACGCAGACACATGGACACAGTGGGTAAACACCTCACTTGTGAGTGAAGTCCGGTTCGAAATTTAAGACTTTTTTGTGCCATTTTTTTTTTTTTTCAGTTCAAACACTGAAAAATCAAAATAAGTAAATGGGTGGCCTTCACATGCCAAAATGAAAACAACAGGCATATGGAACGACATAAATCTTAAGCTACAAGGATACAACATGTCGACTGTGACATACAACCTGCCGTGTCTGGGTGTCTTAATCTGGAATAGTGCAGTCAATTTCTTTCTTTCATTCTTTCTCTTTCTTTCTTTCTTTCTTTTTTCTTTCTTTCATTCTGTCTTTCTCTTTTTCTTTCTTCGTTGCTATAAAGTTTCAACACACCCAAATTGCACACATATACAGCATCAGAACCACACAAACAGTTGATTCAAATTCTGTAGTCATATCCCTAATTGCTGCCTGTATTCCCCTCTTTCTCTGTTTTCGTGTATGTAACACACATACCCACACACTCCTTCTCTGAGTTCCTTCCTTGTTGCATGCATCTAATTTCAGAGTAATATTGGTGATACCGGGTATTTGGTGTCTCGACACGCTTCTCCGACATAGCTCCCTTCGCAGACCACATCAATGGCACTGCTGCTGCAGAGTAAAAGCAAAAACCTGCTGGCTCCCATGTTACTCACTGTTATGTCTTTACTTGTGTGGAAGGCTTACGTAAAGCTTTACGGACAGGGTACATGCATTTTTATCACAAAAAGGATACCGTCATGTTGATTATTGTATGGTTGCGGAATGTAACATGCCAAGTTGGGGAAAGAGGTCTGGACTGTGGCTACTTATTAAAGGAGACATCCACGCTGGGGCACTCATCTCAGTGTGTGATGTTCAGCGCAAAAATTCGTAATCGGCATTTTCTGGATACCTGCTCCACCTCAAAAATTTTTTTGCCCGCAGTGCATCTTCTGCAGTTAGTGATTTTGAGTGCCCCCCTTGATGATGGTGAAAGTAAGCCAGAGTGTGTTTTGACCTGAGAGGAAGTGAGTCATTCTCTATGCTCGCACCACATGTGCCGCTGCATTACCTGCGTAGTCTGTAGAGGCTGCTGTTCCTGGAGAAACTGGCATTTCTTCTTCTTGTGCAGTAGGTTTATCCATGGTTGTCGTCAGGAAACAATCACTTGCTCTGTGAAGGCAAAACTCTGCCACCAAAAATCTGATATTTACCGTTGTTGTTTTACATTTTCAGAATCAATCAAGCTCTAAATGCCTGCTCAATGAAACTGCCCACCTGGCAAATTTAAAAAGACCAACAGAAGCTCAATGAGCAATTAACCAGGATACTTCTTCAGAAACATCAAAAATGTATCTATTTGGGATTTTTTTTAATGTAGTTTGATTGTGTGGAGTGAAGTCAACTGGATAAAACACACATTTTATGTTACTATATTTTGTTATGTTGTATTGTGTTCTGATTTTCAACTGTATTATATGCCAATTAACTTTTCTTGTATCTTGTGATGAAAATTATAGACTTGAATTCAGTCCTGTTTTCTCCTGTCTTGTTCTATTCTATTCTATTCCACTGAGGGTTAAAAGTCATATTTGAAAAAAAAAGGTCCCTTTACTAGCTGTTTATGGAGAGTTCAAGCCGCAGCGTCAGCTTCAGATCATGTCTTTGCTCAGCTGTTATGTTGATGGATCACTTTTCGTCTCTGATCGATACTGACGGGGTCATAGGAAAGCTTTAAATGTGAGGCCGTTCACATCTGCTGAGGAGGACTATGAGATGTGGCTGAAAATGGTGGGAAAAAGCTAGTAAGTGGTCCTTGACTCGAGACTGATTTGTCAAAAAATGTATTCTGTTCAATTGTTATCCTCTACTTTGTTCTGTTCAGTTGTTTTATACAAGAATATATGGGTATGAAATGAACAATGAGGACAGAAATCCATCACTAACTGACCTCCTCACACACACACACACACACACACACACACACACACGCACACACACACGCACACACACACACACACACACACACACACACACACAGAGTTGTAAATGATCTGTAGCACTGTCTAATCCATGCAGAAATAGGAAACGGCAGAAGGAGAAATCCTATCCCTGTGATGTGGGACTCTGGATAAACTCTGCACCGGTTTGACTGGATAAATAGACACCTATTCACACATCAGCAAACACAAACACACACAAACAGAGAAACATAACCATACACACACACATCCAGGCAGACACACACACACAGGGGGTGAATAAAACTGCCATGTGTATGTATCTGCGGTGTGTTACAGGTCCCCGAGCGCCTGCAAACACATGTGATCTCCTGACCTTGTAGTGCAAACATTTGGCTGTACTGTGTATAGATATGTGTGTGTGTGTGTGTGTGTGTGTGTGTGTGTGTGTGTGTGTGTGTGTGTGTGTGTGTGTGTGTGTGTGTGTGTGTGTTTGTGTGTGTGTGTGTTTGCTTTTGTGTGTGTGTCTGCTTGTGCATGCATTGACGCGTCTGGGCGTGACTGTGTATGCTTTTGTAAGATCAGTGTGACTTCCTGGCTGTGTGTCTAGCAGGTCCTCATGAGTGGGACATGTGCAGTAACACTTTGTACCATAATTAGCTCCATCCAACTCATTTCCTGCTCCTGGCTGCAGGAAAGAACTGTGTCACTTGTGTGCATGTGTGTGTGGACAGCAACATATTTCTGTGTTGGCTTTGTATTCAGGTACATTGGATTTGAAATGAAACTACTAGGCTAAAGTGCTGACTTTGAGCTTCATTGTCCCCCATGACGGTTGAAGAGTGTAGGACTTGTAGCTACTTTTCATTCCTTCTTTTATTACACACAACAAAGATGTGTGAGCAAAGAACAATGATCCCAAATACAAAGCCGAAGCAAACCAAGGAGTTCTTTATGGACAAAGACTGTCATGTTCTTGACTGACCAAGGCAGTCACCTGACCCCAGTCCAAATGATCAGGTCTTGAACTCACTGCTATCGCCAGACAAGGATGCTGATGTTGGACGCTTCTTCAAAAACCTGGATTACCTTCAATTACACAGATTTTTACAATATTTTCTCTCTTCAGTAATATTTTACAAGTAGATAATGGTTAAGGTAATGGAAGGATTATCGTTATAGAAAATAAAATATAGTTAGGGCTAGGCTTATTACTAAAAATGTGAACGTTCTGCAGGTCTGTGTCGGGAGGCAAACCTTGGTTTACTGCATAAAAGTGCAGTGCTGCACACCCATCCACCTCCTGGGGCACCACACCCTTACTTTTCCCCTTCGCTACTTCCATTGAGGCACTGAACGTTGCAGAATTGTCTAACACTGACATAATTACAAGGGATACTGGGCTGGTTAGACCAGACTGAGGGCAAATATATAAAAAAAATATTAAATGTGATCACTTTGAGCACCCAAGCAAACCTACCGAACCTGTGATGTTGGTTGTGGTCAGAGGTTCAACAGACTTATACCTTAAACCTTTGTTAACTGTCCAGTTAATTTGATCAACCAAAAATCAGGAAATTTTAAAAGTTCTATGAAACTGGATTCTGTTCCTTGCCTGTTCACCTCACCTCTCAAATTAAGGCTAAAAACCTCATAGTCATATTGTTTGATTTCACATCCAATGTGCTGGAGAGCAGAGTAAAGAGAGGTGAAGATGTGCCACCATCCCGCTGTTAATGAGCTCAAGATCAGATTGTCAGGAAATGAAGCAGGTGTTCAACCGAACATAATGAAGTCTGCGTCAGTCACTTTCTTGTTTTGACATATACGTGAATGAGGAGAGACAGAGCGAGAGAGAGAATAAGAGAAAGCTCCATGTTTGGTACATGTGTATCCCAGTGCACTTGCTCTATGAATCAGTTTAGCCAATTTCCTTTCTATGTACTTTATATGTGCAAGTGTGTCTGTGCAGTATATTTTCGAGTTGTTGTCTATATGTGAGGCCGTGATGTTGCACATAGAGCCTTTCTCTCTTTCTTGTATAAAATATAAATATATTGTACTTGTGTGAGTTTGCCTGTGTACAGTATGTTTTTGCATGAATCTGGGCAAGTGGGTGAGTATGTGAGGATGTGGTGTGTGTCAACGGAAGTGTATTATGAGAAAGTATCTGTGTGTGAAGTATATTGGTACACTGTTTAAGTGTGTGTCTGCCTGTGTGTGAATCATGCATGTGCATATGCCATATGAGGAGGATCTGGAGCTGAGTCTGTTTCTTGAAATGTGTGTGTAATGTGTGTAAATGTGTGGGTCCATACAACATATGCTTGTGTGAGCAGGTTGGTGTGTGTCTTAAAGTACAAGCTATTCCCAGAACAGTTACATGTGTGTGTATGTACAGTATACATGAGTGTTTGTGGGCGTGTGTATTTTCATGTGCATTTACGCGTGTGTGTGTGTGTGTGTGTGTGTGTGTGTGTGTGTGTGTGTGTGTGTGTGTGTATACAGTCCCTCCAGGCTGTGGTAGACTGTGCCGTAAACAGCCTACTTGGCACAAGGCAATTGTGTGACTAATTGGGACTGAGGCAGACTGCAGTGAATAAAATACTTCCCCCTCTTCCATCATCACCATCATCATCTCTCTCTCTCTCTCTCTCTCTCTCTTTTTCCTCTCTCTCTCTCTCTCTCTCTCTCTCTCTCCTTCTCTCTCTCTCTCTGTCTTTTCTGTCTTTCTCTCTCCTACAAGCTCAAACACACACATTCATGAATCCCTTAAATACACAAAGATGCATTTATATTTTTTCATTCATTAATAGTGCTATGTTTTCAAAGTCAACAGAATAAAACAGAACCCTACTGAGCTCATACTTTCAGTAGGCCAACCACACTCAGTGTGTGCGTGTGTCAATGTGTGTGTGCTTGTGTGTGTGTGTGTGTGTGTGTGTGTGTGTGTGTGTGTGTGTGCGAGAGAGACCTCATGTCCCACTTCATTTATGCCTCTGCGTTTTTCTTTTCTTGATCATTTCCACTGACACCAGGAAAATAAATCCATATTACATATCCCTTTACTTCATGATAGCTGGTCATTTATTCAGCAGCAGCAGCAGCACAGTAAAGACTCGCTGTGTTTTGTTTTTCATCTCTGCATGTTGCTGTATGTGTCCTGCATACCAAATGCTTTCCCTTGATTTCCCAGGCTCTCGCTCAGGTTCCTTTTGTATTCAATATACCTTACTGGACAGAAAAAATGGTTTGTTGCTTTATCAATATTACTAATCAAACGAGAATATCAATATCTTTCTCTGCCTCTATCACTCACTTTGTTTTTTTCTCTTTTTCCCTCCTCCTCTCTCTGCCTGTCTCTCTTTTTAAAAATTTTGACAGTAGAATGCATTATGTAAGTGTAAAATGTACTGGCAGGGGTTCTTGCGACCAGATGCAGAGTGTTCAAAAACACACAGAGAGGAAGGGAGCGAGGTGAAACAGACTGAAAGAGAGCAGATGCATGTATGCGTGTGAGGAATGCTGGATTGGTGTGTGTGTGTGTGTGTGTGTGTGTGTGTGTGTGTGTGTGTGTGAGAGAATGTGTGTGTGTGTGTGTGTGTGTGTGTGTGTGTGTGTGTGTGTGTGTGTGTGTGTGTGTGTGTGTGTGTGTGTGTTTGTGGTGGCCAAGGTGCAGATGGCGGATGTCAATGTTGAAAAATTCATGATGCCATGTTTCGAGATTCCTGGGGGATATCTTGTTGTTCAACTGGCCTTACAGAGCAGGCAAGCACCCACACACAAACACACACACAAAAAACACAGACACACACACAGACACACAAACACACACTCACATACAATACATACTGGTACTATGAGTCCTCTGTGCGTGTGTTAAAAGATATAGAATCAACGACAGAGTTGGATTTTAGAAACCTACAGAGAAACACTGATACAGAATAGAGAAATGAAATATCTTCTTGTTATTTAGATTTTTTTTCTCTTTGTTTTTCTCTCTAAGCTGAGACGTTTTCCTCAGCCTCTCGGGGATCTCTTTGTCTCACAAAGTTGCTAGATCCATCTAACTCTCAACATTTCCGCAAGAATAATATGTGAGTTTTGTACATTTCCGACAACTATAAATACACTGACTTATTCAACTAGTGGCAGGATGTTTGAGTATTTCTTTCCCTAAGTATATGCAGATTGCAGACCTCTATTTGTATCAAGTTTTTGAGTATTGAGTGTTCACCTTTCAGACTATGAGAGTGCAGTTCATGATATGCCGGTATCAAGTGGTAATTAAACAATATTCATCATTATCTCTGCAAAATATTAAGAAGCCAAGTACATAAAACTGATAAATTATGAGATCGGTAAATGTTTTTACATACCTTACTATGATAACTCTTTAGATGCTGCATGTGTATTTTTACGGTAAATACACAAAACTCTACTGGCTCATATGTATGTTGTATCGTGACAGTAGCAGAAATAAGAAATAAACTGGAGATCATAAACGTACTTAAATCAAAATGCAAACAAATATTCAAACTAACAGGTACTAAAAGTTGTGAAACTTAACCAAACTGCAGCAGCGAGTAACAACCAAAGGCTAACAAGCTAAAAGACTAACCAGCAGCACTGAGTTTACTATGACTCCAGTACGCGATCGAATCTGCGGAGCCTTGAAGCTTCTACTCAGGCTCTTCAGCATTCTTCGGTGTACGGGCTGCAGTTCAGCATGTACGGGAAGTGCTGAGTGCAGAGTCCGTCACCACCTGCACTGCTTAAAGCTAAACTTTGTCGCACAGTACTCAAGTGAGGTTTTAACACCAATTAAGATTGTCATTTATTTCATTTGTATGGCTGGCAGTTAGTTTGGTAACAGATAAAAAGCCATATAGGCAGGAGAAGGTAAAAGATTTTGTCGGTGTTGGACTTTAGAGAAGGAGCATATGGCTATTTCTAAAAGACTAGTTCAGCCACTTTTAGCCTTATATTCAACTTCAAACAAAATGTATATAAAGGGAAAAAAAGCAAGTTTATCAGTTCTAAAGCAGATGATTTTGGCTAATGTTGGTGACAGTAGATATGGTATGTCCAAAGCCACTTTTACAGCTAGTGTGTGTACCACAGGAGAGTACCATTGGAATAAGTAGAGAATAACATGATATATAAGTAGAATTATTAATTGTAACAATAAATAAAGTAGGTAATCAGTCTTATTCATAATTTTAAATGTAGTCTATAATTATTCCAGCTGTAAACTCCATATTTCTGATGTATAGTATCTTTGTATAAACAACAATTTTTTTGAAATTCTGCTCTTTGGTACCATGCTACCGTGTTAACATGCTGATTTTTAGCAGGTATAATATTACTATGATCACCAACTTATGTTTACCATGTTAACATGCTAATATTTGCTAAGTATAGCTGAGGCTGATGGGAATACCATTAGTTTTGCAGGTAGGTGCTCAAATATTGGACAAATTAAAATTTTGACCAGATGATGGCTCCATATGGAAAGTCAGGTAGGCACCAATGTGCATACATTTCATTCTGAAGGGGACATGAATGTGTATAGCAAATTTTGTGGCAATCCACCCAAAAGTTGTTGAGAGATTTCCTCCAAAAACCGCAAATGTCAACCTCATAGTTGCACTAGGCAGATCTCCAACATCATCAGGATTCATCCTCTGAATACTAGGAACGTTTGCACCAAATTTCATGCCAATCCATCCAGTAGTTGCTGAGATATTTTGGTCTGGACCAAAATGGCGGACTGACAAACAGACCGACACTGCCATCCATAGAGTCATGTCATTAGCGTGGCTAAAAATCAGCAAACAAACAAAAGAGGTACAAAAGAAGGGACAGAAATAGAAGAGAGGAAGAGGCAGACAGAGGTGCTTTTCTATCGTAATGCAGAAGCTCAGCGACTTTGAGCAATTTCCTCATGACATTTCATTGTTTACAACCACAACACATTTTTTCCTTATGTTTGATATTTGTATTTATACGCATGTAAAGGATAGAGAGCCAGTGAGAAAGAAGAGTGAAGCTGGGAGGATAAGTATACATGCTTTCCTTGCGTTTGAACAAAGTGATCCTAACCCCCCATTACACACATTAGTCCATGGCTGCTCCCTTGACACAGTGTTTGTTGAGTGAGGTGTAGTACACTTTAGCGTGCCAGGACCATTTGAGCAAACAGAGCGATCCAAGCCCAAGTGAGCGGGTTCGGACTCTGCAGTAGGTAATGGAAACTGGCAGTGACCGGCGTGACAAACCCAAAGCCTCACGCAGAGCTGAATATGAGCCTGAGTTCTCATTACAGCCCCAATTTCTACTTTTTTTCTACTTTTTAGTCAGCCACTTCAGCTTAGTGTGTTAAGACAGAGTAGTTTATGACAACATGGCACAGTAGTACCTTATAAAAGTCAATGTAATGTTATTTGCTTTGGATCTATTTGGCTGTCTTCTTGACTTCTTTATCTCAGTGTATCTTGGTTCTCAGTTCACAGATCATCAGGATGTTTTCTTTGTGTAATGAATATATAAAAAGGCATTTTTATGATAATGTTTTGTCTACGAAAATATAGGCTCCAATTGTTGCTCAGTTGTTTGGTGCTGTTCTGGAATAAAGATTTTTTCTTTTTTTTTTTTTTTTAAAAAGGTCCCCTGGTGATCATGTCATTTTCCCTCTTTCTCTAGTGTTTGTTCTCAAAGGATGAATGTAACTTAAAAGAGTACAGCTAATAGGGGTTCAGTGTCCCACATTACCTTTCAGCTGACTTGCATGCTCTGATCTCTCTGTCCATCAAATCCTTGCTGGGTTAAAGGCCCAATTCGTTGTTTCTGACCCAATTACCAGAATCCATATGGTCTTCATTCTAGCTTTGAATGAGATATTCATCCTTCAGTGTTGTGGTGAGAAGGGCATTATATGCTAATCAACAATCAGGCTTTTCACCAAGCTGCTGCACCTCATCTCAGAAAAATTCCAGTTTAATTCAACCTGGAGCATTTCCCATAAATGTGGCCAAAATTTACACTCCAGGCGGCTACTTTCTGCATTTGTTGGATTCAGAGACAAACATTTGTAATGATTCATGTAAAAATCCGCAACTTGGAAAAGCTGTAGGAGGTTTGTGCAGTTTGCCCCAGTTTGTATATTGTTCTGCACGAGTCCTCGTTTCCCTGAATCTCTACAATGGCAGTGATAAATGCAAAGTTGTCAGGATTCATAGAGCCACAGTAGCCACATTCATAGGAAAAATGCAAGGTTGAAATAAACTGGAATTATCCTTTAAAAAGGAGAACCAAAGTGCTGCTGTGTCCTGTAACACCTTCACCTCTCTGACAAAGTTCATTCTCATCTTAAAGTGGTCCATCGACCTCAGTGCGTCACTGGCATCCTGAAAGCTGAGTTTGGCCCTTAAACCGGAATACTGCAAAAATACACATAAACCTCCCCGCGGAGAAGCCTTTGGCTCGTTCTGAAGCTCTTGCACACGTGTTATCAGCTTCTCTTTACATTTACTTTACGTGCAAAAAACGCTCACGCTTTCCAGTTGTCTCTCAGCTTTGAACTTAATGGAGGTAGAGATAAAAGACACAAGATATTTTTTCTACTTTGTGGTGCCTACGCCTTGATATATCCTGTCATGCACGTCTGCACCCAAACAGGCACACATCCAGCAAATCTACACATATACACACAAACTTTTGCACATATGTGTGAACGAGCATAACTGTACGCACACAAATAAATGCACTTACGTAAATAGAGGTCTAGGTTTACACTATAGAAGTAGCAGCACAAACATGTACACACACGCAGACAGGAACACATACTCCATGTCTGTGTCACTGCAGGCAAATGCTCACACATCACTTGTCTATTTACAAACAGGTACACACAACACTACACATATGAACAAACACTCACACGCACTCCACACACACACACACGCAGAACTTGGCACAATGCCTGGGCCATGTCATGCCAGTTAAGTTCAAAAACTAAAACCACTCCACCTGGGCTTTCCACCCCAACCCACAATATTTACCCTGTCCTGAACTGAGACCAAACACATAGACACACACACACACACACACACACACACACACACACACACACACACACACACACACACACACACACACACACACATACACAGAGTTTAATCCGCCCACACTTGGCCTCACACATACCTCTGACATTCCTGTTCTCTGTGGCAACCGTATCTGTGACAGTGTAAAATGAAAGGAGGAAACCGGTATCATCAGGAGCTGACGGATATGAAGTGAAAAGAACATGAATACATGAGGGAAGAATGAGGTAGTTGGAAGTGAGGAAGGAAAGGATGTAGAGGGGAAGGAGGGATGGGGAAGGGAAGTGCAGGAGTCAAAGTGTCTCAGAGAATTGAAAGGAAACACAGAATTTTGCATTGGGTCTCAACAGAGCCGACCCGACGCATATGCGAACTAAACACCTGCTTAGGGCCCCCCATGGCCACCAGAGGGCCCCCAAGAGCGCTTGAATCAGAGCCAGATGGCCCTACACGCTCACTAGGCAAGGGCCCTGCCTCCCCCGCGTGTCAAAGCAATGTTTACAACTTTGATGAGAGGATGCAGGGGAACTATCCTTCTGGTCATGAGAAGAGAAAAAAAAAAAACACCATGAGGGTGAATTACAGGAACAGCAATCAGGTAAACTGACTCTTCAAGTCTGATGTCAGCAAATAGCAGTAACGTTAAGTGGATGTGCTAGCTTGCGTTGCATCGCTTGGTCTGCCTTGCTGGCCAGCCACTTCCAGGGCTGTGTTCTGTGACTTTGTGCCTGACAAAAGTGAGAGTGAAATACAGCAATTTATAAGATTTGAAAAACGCCAACGCGTAACGGTGTTTATAATCTGCAGTTCAGAAAAGATAACAGCGTCACGTGTGAACATTCATCCATATGGGTGTGCACAAAATGAAACTCGCCCTTTCCAGCAGCAACCTCTGTGGGGAGAAGCCCAGACAATATACAGGTGTGATGGCACTCCTTATAGGCACACATAATTTTAAAACAAGACAATGATTATCTAGTCTCTCAGTAAAGGTTTAGTTACAACTCTGGACTGATGTAAGATGGAAAGCGATGGATTGACATGGACTATTGTTTAAATATTGAATTTAAAATGTTAGTTAGCTGTGCATACTGGGCAATATGGGTGCACGTCTGTCAGTAAATAATAACCATCAAATTTATATTTATATTTGAAAATAGTTTGCATGGCTCCCAGGTCAGGCAGGAGGGCCCCTTAGCAGAGATTTGCTTAGGGCCACACGGAGGTCAGGACCAGCTCTGGGTCTTAACGACTAGCCATTTCAAATCCATTAGTGGGTGAAAAGTTTTCAGTTAACTACCAACAGTGAAATCTGTGGATTATCCAAACACATTTGCCTGTTTGGTTTTTTTTAAATGTACTTTCCGCAAAATGTCACAAACAAAATTCAGGCACACATGTTAGTGGCAGATACGTCACATTTTTCAGCAAATTAAACATATCTGCATCTTGGAAATCTCTTTTTTTTTTAAATATTTTGGGTGAATTGACCCTTTAAATAACCTGTTGGAATAGACATTTTTGCAGATAAGTGGAGCAGAGCAACCTTGTCTGGCCAAATGACACCATCTGGCAGGAAGCTGGGACATCATGGTCAGCCAGGGCGAGTGTGTGTCGAGTGTGTGTGTATGCATGAGTATGTGAGCTTCTGGATGTGTGTGCATCATAGAAATTGTGTGGGAGCGGTGTGTATGCAAGAGTGTGTGTAAAGAGAGGAAGGGTATTAATGTGTTAAAGATTTTTATGTGTCTTTTTGTATGAGACTTTGATAGGAAGCGATGCTGTGTGCCTGGCCAGATGAGTTTCTGGCAGCAGACATGGGATGTGCGACTAAAAACGTTTGTGTAATGTGTTCCACATCCATCACTTTGAAAAGTGAAACTCTTAACAGATCTTAAAAAAAGACATAAACTTTGGATTTTTTTTCAGAAAAACTGAGTCCACAAATGAAAAAGTATGTGTTTTATATTACTGCATTACTGTATGTGAATACTACTGAGTAAACCTGTATAAAATTTGCCTCCATTTTATGACACATCGTCCTCAGTGACAGCAGTGTTCCCTGGGAGAGTAAATGTCAAAGTGACATTGAGCGAGCATCAAGCCAGTCTGGGCTCTATGTGTGTCTTTGTGTGTGTGTGTGTGTGTGTGTGTGTGTGTGTGTGTGTGTGTGTGTGTGTGTGTGTGTGTGTGTGTGTGTGTGTGTGAGAGTGAGTGTGTGTGTGTGTGTGTGTGTTAGTGTGTGTGTTAGTGTGTGTGTGTGTGTGTGTGTGTGTGTGTGTGTGTGTGTGACCTAGTCTGAGCGTCCCTTGGGACTGGAGCTGGCTGGCTGACTGTTCCCAAGCTGTCACCAGACATTGACTCAGAACGCTATACACTCACCATCCACACACTGACTCACCGAGCCCTATGCATCCATCCATCAAATTCATAAACACATTCAGAGAAACTTTGAATTCCACACTCAACTGGATTAAATTGGTCTCAGCTCCCTCCACTGAATTATGTTAGAAAGCAATTTTTTTCAAATCTCTTACATGGTATGCCCAGAATTGGATTTGTTTTCGGGAAATATTTGCTTATTGAACTCTCTATCAGGAAGCATTTGGTCCTATTTAGGCCTCAATGATTTAACTGGCTACACTGTGCATTCAGAGCAAAGCAACCACGTCGCTGTATTACTGTTCTCTTTGCCTGCATCTGCTAAATGACTGGCTGTTGTAGTTTGTCATGGAGTTGCAGAGTAGAAGGGATATTGTGTAACACACACAAACTGAATGGCTGCTAACTGCACTGCTAACACTCATCATTAACAGCATGTCAACATGTCTTGGATTTTCAGCTCTCTGAGCTTTTTTCAGCCTCCTGTTCTGCCTCCTGTTTTTGGGCAACAATACTATGAGCGGCTGCGATGGCCTCAGTGTGCTTTAAATGAGGTGCTTACAGTGTTACATTGTTTCAAGGATTCATGCTGGAAACAAAACCAGTTTATACAGTGTGTCCTCCAACCACATCTGTAAAGGAAAAGTGTTCAGACATGCTGAGACAACAAAAACACTGAAATAATTTACAAAAACTAGGATTTGATTTGAACAATTGAATGTCAGACTCGCAGGCAGAAATTCAGCACACTCCTACAGGTGATTCAACAGTAGATTCAAACCAGATATACCAGTACTTTACTTGAGTTTTTCCATCGTATGCCACTTTACTCTTCCTGTATATAAAATAGTTCAAACTAGCTTCACCTCCAGCAGGTACAACAGTAACATGCTGCTACACACTGATGCTTCAATATTAACTAGCTATTGGTGTCACACTGTATATGACAATATATCCGAGGGACAAAACCAGTACTTGTGCTTTAATACTTTAACTACATTTTGCTGCTAATACATATTTACTTTTCCTTAAGTAGGATTCTTCTGGACTTTTACTTGTAATGGAGTGTTTTTTTTTATATTGCTGTATTGGGAATTTTGCTAGAGTAAAGGATCTGAATGCTTCTTCCAACGCTGAGTGTTCTACATTGAGTATCGGCTGAAAGCAACCCAAATTAGTCTTGGTTTGGAGCTATAACAGTGGGTCAACCAACAGACCATACTCCAACAACATAAGACCGATGAACTAACACACATACACATACACCCAACTGTCAAATTTAGCTGCCACATAGCCAATCAGAGAAAGAGATGAAAAAAGTTGTCCTTTGACTTTTTTAGGTTAGCATGTAGAGGTGGGGTCCATGGAAACACTAGATAAATTATTCTAGTTCGTCGTAGTTCAGTTATTTACACTGTGTCAAATTATACAGGTTAATGTTGATTCTACATCTCAGAAGGCGTGCTTGTCTGCATTCCTGGCAAGCGAGTTCATGCTTTTCAATGCAACTCTTGTACACAGCCACAGACATCCAAAACATCAGCGTGTTCTCGGAGGATCATATGTTCCAGACCTCCATGCTAATACTTCAGCATCAATAATGTGACTGCGCTAGAAGGCGGTTATTACCTTTTGGTAGTTTCCCCCCACCCCACATTACAGGTAAGCAGCAACATATTACTTCCTCTGCTTGGCCTTATGTCTTTTTTGTGTATGGCTGTTTATACCTCCAACAGATGAAGGAGTGGTCATTTGTCTGTCAAATTAACATGTTATTTCTATATCACTTTGTGTAAATTTAACTGGTCTCTTTAGCACGGCTTCATATTCTTATTTTTCCAATTTGTGATTTTGCTAGTCGTCTATTCATACAACATAGTGTTTGTTTAAGTGTTAACACTGCGCACAGAACCAAACCAGGGACATGTGGATTAATTTTGTATCAGTGGCAATGGATAAACCATAAAAGTGACAAAAGGAGCTAATCTCCCCAAAAACTTGATGTATCCTTTTTAAAAGTGTATTTCAGAGTCTAATCCCAGGCCTCCTGTTCTCCCAGAGATCTGTATTGGTGTTGTTAAAACTCAGCAGACAGCACTGTACAAATATAGCTGAGTAACTAGGCCTACTGCAAATAGAACAGAACTGAATTTAATCAAATCAACACAGCATGCTCTATGTTCCAACATTCACCCTCTGGCAGCAACCCTCCTCCTGCTCCCTCTTCCTCTCTCCCTCTCTGTCTGCTCCCTGTCTGACTCAGTTTCTCTCTCTTGCCTCCTCGCAGACTGTGAAACACACATGAACAAACACACATTTAACCACAAAAGCATTACCTTATATCTACACTTTACCCCCCCGTCTTAACCAAAATCTCTAGCCCAAACTTTCCCTTTTTTTTTTCCTGGATATTTCTGACTCATTTCTTTGTTTCCTTCTCTCTTTCTGCCTCCCGTTCCTTGTCATCTGCTCTCTTTTCTCTCATTAGCCAACTGTACTGTGTGGAGATCTATCTGTCTAATAGCTACATGCAGCTAAACACACACTCTTACACACATGCAGACGCAGACTGCGCCCTCTGCCTCCCACAAATATATCATAGTCCCCATCAGCTGGACTAACACATAAAGTGCCATGAGTCATCACGTTAATCATTTTCAGCTTTATCATCGACCAGCTTTCTGCAGGTTGTAATTATCGGATGATAAATGGTGTTTGGTGGTATTGTCAGAGTATTTAGACAAAAGGGAACATTAAGCTGCGAATAGAGCAGCAACGGGACGCTGATGGCTGGTCTGCGTCTCCAGCGACACACAAGGATAGTTTATGACAGGCTTGTGGTAGTGGTAGCGTGTATATGTGTGTGTGTGTGTGTGTGTGTGTGTGTGTGTGTGTGTGTGTGTGTGTGTGTGTGTGTGTGTGCGTGTGTGTGTGTGTGTCTGTGCGCCCGCATGCATTTGCTCTACCGCCTCAATTACGCAGTAGTCAGTCAGTCAGCTATCCGACCGGCCAGACGGGGTGAAGCAGCAGGCTGGTAAGCAGAATGAACCGCAGTGGCAGTGCAAACAGACCACAGTCAGACCACATCACAACCACACAGCACCCTGCCATTTGCAGAGCTGCATATGGCCGTCTGCAGGGAGGGAGGGAGAGGAAAGAGGGAGGGAGGGATGGAAGGGTTGGAGGACTGGTCGGATGGCGGAGCCAAAGACTGAAGAAGGAAGAGTGACAAAGGAAGGGGATAAGCGAGGTAGGATGGGAGGAAAAGTCAGGGAGAAAGGACAAGAGGAATAGAGTTGGCAATAGTGATGAAGTGCTGTTGAGAAGGTAAGAACAGACTGTCAAGGGAGAAAAAAGAGGAAAGATGAGCAGAAATGCAGATTGGAAGGAGGCAGTGATTTACACAGACCAAGAGCCCAATTTGAGCATTTCCTAAAAAATTTAGCTTTCCATCTTCATCCCATCTGTTTAAAACCTGCTATTTTTACTAATCAGAACTGAGTAATTCAGCTGACAGAGGATTCACTGTGGAGAAACAATTTTTCCTAACAGCCACCCACATGCAGTCCTTAACGTTACATTGTACAGGTAACCACAAAACGCTAGCTATCCGGGCATGCTACCAGTACATCATTTTTAGCTCTCTGTTTAGCCCTCACATTGAAACTATGTGTTTTAAAAGATGTGTATCTAAAATGAAAGGCTGAAAAATACAAAACAGGTGGTTTAGATTTGGTTTATCGTGGATTTAAAAATATATGGTGCAGGGTTGTGTTTATGCATTTCTCTCCCTGTTGGCGTCATCGAGAAGCCAATCTGGAACTTCCTCTAAATAACCTCTATCAAAATCACAATGACATTTGTAATAATGAACAATGACTAAAGATGCAGCTTCAAGGCATAAGCTTACTCAGCAGTGTGTTGTATCTAGATAAGGGTGGTAAATTTTCAAAAAACAATCAAATAACATTGTTAATAGAATGTTTGTCTTTTTAGCGGGTTTTAACAAAAGTCATTTCCAGTGGAGTGGTTGCGGCAAGTTGGCTCTCTATTTGTTCCATACTAACCCCTGCCTGTGTTGCAGGATATGGCAGTTTTCCACCCAATTTGGCTTCTTTACCTTAATTGGGCAGGTAGAAAGTGATCTGAGCAGGTTGTTATAATTTGGGCTACTTTTTGAACCATTAAGGCGATTTCGACCAACAAAAAGTTAAGCAAGTAATTGTAAAACTGAAAGGGAGTTGCGGAGAAAGAGGCATGTGGTAAAGATACCGTGTGAGATGAAAGGGACGGCATGCAGATGTCCTAAAAACTACGGGAAGTTAGTTACTCTAGTTTGGCCTGCTGATTTGGGCACTTATCATCATAGTCAGCAGTAGCTCAGGGGCAGAGACACAGCTCAAACTGACAGATTACACATATTTTTAAATTCAGTGTGTCTTACACTTTCCGACAATATAATTATCTTTGATGTCCATTGCAAACAAACGTCCATAAACCCGCTTAGAAATCACAGAAAAAAGAAACTTTTCATAGAACTTGCCTGAAAATCATCAGATTCAAAGGTAAAAACATATACCACATTTCATGGCAATCGATTCAAAAGTTGTCGACATCTCACTCAAAACCAAAAATGTCAACCTCATGGTCGTACTAGAAGAAAAGTCAGATGAATGTTTGTACAAAATTTCATAGCAAATCTATCAAATAGTTGTTGAGATATTTCAGTCATAAAAAAGTGGTGGATTGACTGGCAGACACATTGACATCCCTAGGACCCCGGTGCTAGCGTGGATAAAGACCAGTGTGGACAGACACAAATGGATTTCTAACTGTTGGGATGTGGGCTGGCAAGCTATCACTGGGTAGCATATCACAGATGACAGCTGAAAACACTTGTATCACCAGAGAATCACGATTCCAGCAAGTGAGCAAGCCTAACATTTTAAAGCCTGACAACCATGTATTTACGAAGTGAATGGTTCCCACAGACCACTGCTGGAGAAAAAAATGATTCAAAAACACTAGAAAAAAAAATTCTCCTGGTGTAAAAAAAAAAAAAAAAGTCTAAAAACCCATACATGACTAAATACGTTCCACTGAATGAGCAGCAGTCCAGACTATTTGTAACCTTGATCCATGTGCAACACTGCTGGAGAAGAGTCGTTCGTATTTTCAACATGAACAACAAAGGAAAAAAATAGAAAACCAGCAAAATTAGAATTCTGAAGTACATGTTGGCAGGAATACATTTATGAAGCACACAGAGAGGCTGAGAGGATCTAACATTAGCATTACTGTATTTAGGAGACTAACTACAAGCAGACCATTATCTTGTCATTGGCACTTGCTGTAATGTCTGCTTTTAGGCGTGATCACGGATAAATGCAGCTAGAAATGAAAAGCGGAGAGATGGACAAAAGAAAGCAGCAAGAGAACAGTTTAAACAGATAATATAAGAAACAGAAAAAAAAGGAGGCAGAAACAGAGAAACAGAGATGTGGCTGAAGAGAAAATCGAAGAAAAAAGTCAAAGTGAGATAGGGAAAAGGTTTTTTTTTAGATATATCAGAGTAAAGGAAAAGAAGCAGAGTGGATTTCATGGCATGATGAGGAAGCCAGGCCACTATTGTAGTGAGACAGCCTCAGGTGTTTTCATACTTGAGCTAGCGCTGATGGATGGAGGTTGTAAGCGGATGAATAAGTGATGAGGATCAGAATGAAAAGTGCTTTTCAGAAACAACAGGGCCGACCAGACGGGGGCCGGGGCACATGGGATATAGGTAGGCCCAGGGTGTGAGACTGGAGTGACAGAAGGGACAGGCCCGGCCATGAACCCATGAACTGTCAACACATATCATATATACCAACAACACTTCAATACAATCTGTAGACCTGTCAGTGAGATTGCATTTTTGTGCAATCTGTGTTTTAGATGCAAATTTTCACAGTTTTTCCTTTCTCATACATTCTTATTCCCCAATTCATGTTTTTCCTCCAAAGTTTACAGCTTGATATTCGCAAATTGGTGCTACTGGTGGCGGAGAGAAAAATTAACCAACTGCTAATGAACTGGGTGTACTAGTAGCAGTAGTAGTTTTATAGGTTCAAAGCACAGGTAAGATATAAAAGAAATGTCAAAAAGAATCAGTGTTTGCTGAAACAAAAATCTAATTCTTTAAATGGGAGTTTCACAAGTAAATTTAAGAATTGACACTCGATCAGGTCGTTGCAAAGTCTAAAGAGTCCCGATGATCTCTAGTGTTTAATCTTCAGTTTGGGGCTGGCAACCTGACCCATCAACAGCGAGTCCTTTCAGCCTTGCGTGGCCCCAAAGAAAATAAACCTTTCTCCTAACAGGAGCTATTTTGGTGAGAACGCTTTGGTGTGCTCAGTTCACAGATAACAGCAGATAGAGAACAGGTGAGAGGCATCCTGTCACCTTGTTCTGGTATGTATTTATAGTAGTAAGGCCTTTTACTCAAAATGCTTGTAACTGAATTGCGTTCTGGTGTACTGAGGCTACTGTCAGGGGAGATCCCGGTATCTGGCTCCTCTATATTGGATTTTCCCCCATATGATTGTTAGACAGATCTCAATGGCAACCTTTGTACAGTCGTTACTTAAAAGAATATAAGCATATTTGAAAAGAAAGCAAGTATGGGTCACACAAAGATGCTCAGTTCGCACACAAAATTAGGTGGAAATACAGTATATGGATGAAAATGAGCAAACAAAATTATGATGAATGAATAAATAAAGCAAGAAAGAATCCCTGCATTATGAAATACAAAACATAGCTGTGGTTGTGTTTGTAGTAGCAAAATGAGGCTGACACAAGTTATGTCAAAGGCCTTTATGTATAAAGCACATTTAAAAACAACAAAAGTTGATCAAAGTGGATTACAATGTTGAAGGCAAGGTTAAAAGTCAGCTGTGCAAGAAAAAGCAACTCAGACATAGAACAAACGCTGGAATGTAACAGATAGTTATGCAGGACCAAAAGCCAAAGGAGAAAAAAGGCTTTAATTTTGCGGACACTCCTAAAATTGATTTTATTATTATGTTCTATGATCCAGGGGTCTCAGCGGCAGAGGCTCCATCCCCCATGTGTTTCAGTCTAGACTGAAAAACAGCCAATAGCTTTAAAGGCCTGGTCACACCAGCATTTAAAACAGCAACATTTTATTACTAGTCGTATCACTTGCAGGGGAAAAGTAAATCCATGCAAATTTTTCACAGAGTTCAACTTTGGCGAACTCTGACATGCAATTTATGTACTGACCTTTGAGGGGGCAGAGAGCCCAGAGGGTCCAAAATGGGGGAAGTTACTGTATCTTATTAGCTGTGTAGCTTCATTCACTTTTATTTAACCTCCTCTGTCCGATTATTTACTGCTACACAAAACAGTCAGTTATGAGACAGGAGTGGATGGTACAAATATGTGTTTTGACTAAACTGTGTCAGCAAGTTTGCTAACTAGCCAGTTAATTTTGCTGTATATGTGTCTGGTGTGACCAGGAATTAAGTCAGAAGACCTTAGAGACTTAATAGGTATTATACAGATAACAATACAAGGAATATGTGACTATAAATATATTTATTTGCCTTGACAAAAAAAACCCCCAAAAAACTCATGTCCCACTTACTAGCTTGTTTATGGAACTTTCAACAACATCTCATGATCTTCCTATATTGTCATCATGTACTGTAACCTAAATCTCCATGACCAGTGAGCAAACCCTAATCCGAGAAGATCACGAGATGCAGCTGTAATCTCCAGATACAGCTATTAAGTGGAAGATCCACTGAGATTCTGTCAATATATAGCCTCTGTGGTTGTAGCCTGCAATTGTTTCATAAAGATTGTTAATTGTTTCACTGTGAGAAACACAAACACAAGAAAAGGCTGAAAAATAAAGAAAAACAGAGGAAGAGAGGAATTTACAGACAAATGCGAGGGAAGAAGGAAAATGATGAGAAAGAAACAAAGACAGAGGATAGAGGAAGAGAAAAAGAAGACCAGTTTTCACTTCTGGCAACCAGGAGAGGAAGAGGAGAAGGAGGATGAGGAGGAGGAGCAGTCAGGCAGACTGCAAATAGAGCTGGAGAGAGAAAGAGTTAGGGCACTTGCTAAATGAATTTGGCTTTCAGCGATGGGGAGTCTTCTCCACTGCTGTGCCAGTAAAGTGTGTGCGTGTGCATGTTTGTGGGCAGGCATTGTGTGTCTGTGTGTATGATATATATATATATATATATATCATACACACACACACACACACACACACATATATATATATTTGTGTGTGTATATATATTTGTAGCAAGTGTCATCTATGAGTGTGTGTTTCCCTGCATGTGGGCATCTTGCATCTGCAGCTGTCTTTGTATGTCTGTGCGTGTCTTTGTGTGTATCCTAATACACAAATAGTTTTTTGCAAGTATGTGTGTGAAAAACATTAGTGTGCGTGTTTATGCATATCCGTCAGACAGGCGACTAAATAATGTTAGATGGTGTGTCAGTAAAAGACAAGGTGTGTGTGTGTGTGTGTGTGTGTGTGTGTGTGTGTGTGTGTGTGTGTGTGTGTGTGTGTGTGTGTGTTTTAGGCGTGTTGTCACCAGGATTGGAAGTGACAGGCAGGAAGTATCAGAGGCAGCTGGGTAACAGCCCACTAACCACACAGGGGAGGGCTCTACACTGAACAACATTACCAGTGGGGGTAGAGAGAGTATGGAGAGAGAGAGAGAGTGAATCAGAGAGAGAGAGGGGGGAGGGAAAGGAAAAAAAAAAATCACAGAAGAAAATCAAATAGGAAGAAAAAAGAGGTCATGGAATTGCAAAGGAAATTTGTTTTGCCGTTATTAACCCAAGAAAAATAACTTTTGAGCATCCTTACACGTTCATTATTCGAAGAATCAGACAGGAAAATTGATATCAATGTCATGTGCTCTTCAAAGATACTGTGTGTGTGGAGTCTTTGACCACTAGTGGGTACCGTGGAGCAATGTTTGAGGAGATACACATTCCTATTGATGGTTTTGATTGACACTTGTTGGTAGTGTGCAAACATCCATAGCTATGTGCTAGGCAAAGCAAAGGCAGGAAAGACAAGACTAATAGCTGGTTAAACGTGGCTTTTTTAAATGTTTGACGAAGACAGACATGCAATCGACACTTTTGTCAGGCCTCAAAGGTACATACAATGTGTTTTGGTGAGAAACACTGAATGTAAACAATGTTGTATTTGTTTACAAGACAACTACAAAGGACAACATTAAGGAAATAGCTTCACATTTTTGGAAACAGGTCAGTTTATTTTTCTTTCTTGCAGAGAGTTAGATGAGAAGACTGAAAGCACTTTCAAGTCTGTACAGTAAAACTACCACCATTAGCCGGTCAGCTTAGTTTAGCATTAAGAGCGGGAAAAGAGGGGAAACAGCTAGTCCCACTGGTAAACATGTTATATCTTGTTTGTTTAATCTGTACAGGAAATGAACAAAAAACTTAAGACAAGCAGAGACCAACGCGTCTCCACTGTTTTTTTTGTTTTGTTTTGTTTTGTTTTTAATACAAATGAAATGTAAAGTTTTAATTAGCGAGCGTTAGAGTTGTTGGTAAACAGATTTTGTCACATTTTAGAGCCAGGCTAGCTGTTTCCCCATTTCCAGTCTTCATGCTAAGCTTAGTTAGCTGGTCACTGGCCGTAGCTTCATATTTACCGTACAGACATGAGAGTGTATCAATCGTTTCATCTAACTCTCAGCAAGAAAGCAGGTAATCATACTCCCCACGCTGTTCTTTTAGGTATGGAGTAAGGAGACGTTTACCCTAGCATAGCATATTTGTTTTAAACGAGTTTCATACTGGAACTATTTCTTGGCAAAAAAAAAAAAAAAAACAGCCAGGCACAGTGACTGTGCTAAGCTTCCTGAAGTCTTGTTATCATTGTGAGGTTAGCAAGTTTTGGTAGCAAATGTGCCTGTATAGTCAGCAAAACCAAAAATATGTGCTCATCCACTGTATCTGGCAAACTAAGGTATAGCTAGAGACGTTACACAGAAGTGCTGGGAGGAAGGATAAACTGGTGTGTGTCAACATATAGCTCCAACACTAAACCCGAAAATACCGTGTTGGTTTTTTTTTTTTTTTAATTTCTGTTTATGTGTGTCCTAAGCAAACATCATGCAATGTTAGCTTTAGAGGTGCTGGTAGGTGTATTTTTGAACTTTGAAAAGAGCCAGGTTAGCTGTGTTCCACTGTTTTCCTTCCAAGTTAAGCTAAGATAAATTAAACTAAGCATTTCTTTCTCTCTCTCTCACACACACAGACTTGTTCCACTATCAAAGTGAGGACACTAATTGACATAATGCATTCCCTAGCCCCTTACCCTAACCTTAACCATCACAAATAAATGTCTAACCCCAACCCTTACCCTAAACCTAATTCTAACCTGAACCCTAAAACTAAATCTTAACCCTCAAGAGGCACTCTCTAACCGTGGGGACCTCAATTTATGTTTCCACGGTGAAACGAGTCCCCATGGGTCAGTGTGCATTCAGTTTGAAGTCTCCACTGGGTGATAAGAACACACACCCACACACACACAAACTCAGAGGTATCTGCATGCCCACACACAAACGTGTATTAACTTGTGCCCACTTACACACATGCATATGTCTTCCAAACATATAAACAAACACACTGAGAATGACGTGTGTGTGTGTGTGTGTGTGTGTGTGTGTGTGCGCGCGTGCAATGGGGAACTGTACAGAGAGAAGACAAGATTTGAAAAGCAGGCCAAGAGACGGTTTCTCATGGTGCATCTCTGGAAGCATCTGTATTGGATGGGGCTGTGTTAGCACTGACTGCTCCTCCAGCTGAGGCCAAGAGAGAGGGAGAGAGACACAGAGACAGACACAGAGAGAAAAAAAGAGAAAGAGAGAGAGAGAGAGCAAGAATGGGAAGCAAAATTTGTATATTTACTTTTTTCCATTTCTGTCAGTGTGCCCGACATACACCCAGGGAACGACAGATCACTCTGAATGCAGAGGAGGGAAAAAAAACAAGAAAAAAGGGGATGAAGATAAATACAGGCAGCCTTTGAACAGAGAAAGAGAGAAAATTTATATACAAGAGTCTCAAAGTGGCAGGAACGAGTGAGACAGAGAGAAAAAGAGGAACGAGAGAGGAAAAAGAGTGACAGTGATGGATAGAAGAGGTAAATGGATGGATGGAGGGATGGATGAGGAGATGTGCAGCGGGTTACAGGATGGAGAGGCGGCAGACGGAGATTGACAGCCTCCTTTCCCGGGAACGGATGAATAAACTGGCACAGCGGGGGTGGGGGGTTGAGAGAGAGAAAGGATGGAGAAAATGAGTGAAGGATGGAGGAGGGGAGGTAATGAGAGATAGAGTACATCTCCGTAATCAAGCCATAAAGGAGAGAGGGAGCGAGGGAGCGAGGGGGAAAAGACGAGTGGGCTCTGAATGAGTCAATCATGATTAATCAAGACGCTTCTCGCTCTTTGTCACTCTCCCCTCTCCCTCTCTCTTTCTGTCTCTCTCATTTTGCTCAGATTCATCATCATCATTGCACAAACACAAACACACACAAAACCTTGTTTTCCACTGCCGCCCCCTGTGCATCCCTATCAGGACTGTGTACACAGTGTTCATGCATTCAGGCCGACAATCACTGTCAGTCAGTTCCCAAACTTTTTGACTTGTGTTCCTTTAAAATTTAGGTTCAATCAGCCACCTCGCATGGAACGGGTTATCATATCATAGCAGAATATGTACAGAAGTGACATCAGGGGCTTTGACCTCGTCATCCCCAACAAGGAGGCATCAAACTCAGCAGAGCAGGGAGTGGGGAGTTATGATAATACTCAGAGCCTAAATGTGGACGTTGAGGTGGAGGTGAGGCTTTTGCAATGCTACTGTGTATGAAAAGCAGCAGCAGCATAGGCAGCAGGTGACAGCGTCGCTTTCAGGTGAGTGGTGTGAGGTGGTCAGCGGGAAAAGGGGGAGCAGAGAGTGAGAAAAATGTGTCACGTGAGTGCAGTGACTCTTGTTGACTGCCTGATCTAGCTCGCAGGCTTTGCTTCATTAGTGTCCAATTGTGGCCTTTCATCACAGGGTATCTGTGAAAGTGAGCTGTGAGCAACCAAGCGTTTTTCTTTTCTTTTCAGAGTTGATTAATTTGTTTCAGCTTTTAGAGGCAAACGGGCTAAATTATTTGGTATTTCACAAGATTTAAAGCAAAAGTTGCAGAAACGTCTAAAAAAAAGTTATTTTTTTTTCTCATTTCTTCAATAATCTAGTGACCTGTCAGATTTATCTCGGTATCCCTTAGGGGTCCTGAGCTGCAAGTTGAGAACCGCTGTCTTGAAGGATGAGGGCCGGATTATGATCAAAAAGCACTAGTTCATTACAGTACTCCCTACTTAATCAATCAATGCTGGTTACCAAAGCGTAAGAAATAAATACCAATTAAATAAAACATAGATTAAAAACCTAACACATATAAACTATCACAGTTGACAATATTGTTATTTGGCACATGTCCCCCAAAATGACCTTATGCAACCATGCAGTCTCTCAGATATATTTACTGAAGATGTGCATCTTTTAAAATAAGTCTCAAACATGTACTATCAATTTTTAAAAAGTAAATAGGTAACTTTCTAAAACAGACGGGCACTGTAGTTTTACGCAAGCGTTACTCAAACAGGAGTAAACAGTGCATTTGTTAGGGACTATTTTCAGCGGTGGATTAATACACATTTGGTGTCCTAGGGAGAATTTTCCACAGCAGGACGTTGTTGAGTGCAATGATGTGGCTCACTGATGTGTTTTTTAAGAGCTTTTTTGACAACAAAGGAGCTCTGTTGCAAAGAGGAAGAAGCTACATTAGGCAATAATTACTGGTAGGATCAGTTCATTGTCAGTTTTGGTCTTTTCATGGGATTTGTTGACAGGAAGAAAAATATAGAATGTCACCAGCCTTATCCTTTAAACCTCCACTAATTAAACAACTTGAATGTGATTGTGGCACTTTATCATTTTTCTGCAGGCTCTAATGTGCTCAATGGAAAAAACTGGATGAGAGAAAACCTCCCCTCTGCTGCTGCCTCTGCGTCGCTGCTTGTGAGGAGTGTGTGAATCCTCAGACAGCAAGAGAAAAAAAATAGGGCACTTTCATATTTATTTAAGTGTCAGATCCAGAGCTGTCTGTAGGGAGTGGGAGGAAGGGAGGAAGGAGGGCTACAACCACAGGAACTCTGAGGTTTCATAAGCCTTCCTCTTTCTCTTTTCTATCTCTGAACACACACACACACACACACACACACACACACACACACACACACACACACACACACAAACACACACTCACTCAGGCATAGACACTCAACTGCCTGCATGGACACACTGGGGAAAGGCAAACAGAAGGAGAGAGTGATGGGGAGGGAAAGAGAGTGAGAAAAGGACAGAGGAGGAAATGAGGAATAAAAGCCAGGACCTGCTGTCATTCACACACAAACACGCAGAAAAAAAAAACCAACAAAACATCCACTGCCTGGGCATCTATCAGTGCGCGCGTATGTGTAAAACAGGAGGAGCTGTGAATGCAACAAAGCGAGTTATGTCTAAGAACTAACAGACAGAGTGTCTAAATGAACATTATATGAAGGTGCCAAACAGGCCGTGATCCACCGTCTCAGAGATGTCACATCAATTCTGCCAACATGCGGCGCAGAATAGATAAACCTCCATCAAGGCAGCCAAAGGAACAGGAAGCTCCCCTTTCCAAAGTGACACACAAACACTGAGCACATGTGAGAATATCTCCCAGCAATTACCTCCTGGTTTCACCTCAGAGTACAGGTGCTGTTAAACGTAAATCAACACTTCCTCCTGGTGGATCTACTGTGTACTACAGAAACCCTCAGGCAGTGGGACGGCATCAGTTCCTCCCTATATCAGAGTCGTCCTTCCTGTATTTTTTTTTTTTTTTTTTGTGAAAATCGGTAAACTCATGGATCTGAAAACACTAACTGAGCCATCTTTAATCTAGACTTTGATGTCTGGTCTTATAGTAAATTTCAGCCTCGCCAAGTCAGTCTTGTAAGCTAAGATTCATCTGAGAGTTGTTAAATCCAGATCACAGGAGTATCGGAACAATCTGCCAACTGTATGGGGATGTTTGGATGCTTGTGCTACACAATCACCGTTGATTCCAAGAGATATTTTAATCCTTTTTTTTTTTTTACACATGGACATTTTACCCTATTAACTTCAAATATTTGGCATTTTCTAAAGCATACCTTGAGTTTAATTCAAAGGTTCATTGTTTCTGTGATAGTGAGTCACTGTAGCGTCCAGTCCGCCCTCAGTTCTGCATGAGAAGATGATGAAGCAGCGCTGCCCAGAGGGCGTATTCTAACCTCGTCTGGTAAACGCAGCAATGGCTGAAGCTCTTGACAAGCCACCATTATCGCCACCACCACCCTCTCAGCAACAAACCACATTTGACGGCAGAGAAAACTTACATATAGGCCCTTTAAGGAGACATGCTCTGAAAAATAGGAAGTGGAATATCTACAGTTCCATGACAACTGGGCAAATTCCTTCTGTGAAAATGATTGTGTGACTCGAAAGCTCCAGAACAGCTACTAAAGGGACCTTGTGTGAAGACTATTCTGTCACACTTCGAGTCTTTTTTGGTTGTTTTCTTACTTTCCAGATAACCTTTGGTTTCCAGTCATGTTCAGTAGGCAACAAAAATAAAAAATAAAATAAAATAAAATAAAATAATTGCATCTTGTCTGACATTTTTGCCAAAGCTTTGTTAATGTGTAGCTGCATGGTTGTACATCCCAGATTTGTTATTTGACTGCCTAAGGAGGATTCCATTCCTGGCCAGTTTTATTTGAAAAAAAAACCCCCAAAAAACAAAACCAAAAAAACAGAACTTACAAGCAAAAATAGATGTTTTAAGAAGGGCAGTGTATTTTGGCAGCCACAGGGGCAGACTTTTACAATAGACAAGATGGTCAACTACCCAGGGCCACCAACAGCTCTAATGTTAGGATGTTTTGGATTTAGTATATAACAAATATGTTCCTATTTCTTTACTCTACAAAAACTTACAAAATGCCCACAAAGCGTTTACTTTATCACTTTCAAACAATGACAATCCCGAAAACACCACTTGGTGCAGCAGCAAGCTGGTATAGGGAGCAGTTTATAAGGAAAAGCTTGAATCTAAAACAAGCCATAAACTCTGTAATACCAATAACATTCTTTTTTTTGGAAAAGGGAGAGAATAAGGCAAACTCCAGGCTACAGCGCCTGGAGTTTGTCAAAGATCCACAAATCGCTAAATGTACCCCACTTTGCCAAATCTAAAATCTAAGATGTTGGACTGTTCTTAAGTTTACCTGCTGTATCTGCTGGCAACTGCATTACCACGATCGCACAACAAAAATAAATAAAATGAATTTTAAAAAAATTAGGAAGAGGAACTGTGATGGATCACATACCTCAGCCAAATTTTAGATCTCTGCAAGTTGGTTTTCAAACTGTGATGAAATTAACTGGAACCGATGCCTGCCTATAAAAGGTAAGATATTAAACAATCTTATTTGTTCTGCTTTGAAAAACAAAAAGTCAGTGTAGTCAGTTTAAACATGCAAAGGCAGCAGTACACTCACCTTTAATCTGGGCCTTCTGCCTGGACAGTCACCTGACTAAAGTGTGAGTGACTTAAATTTACTGTGCAGGTACCTGTCTTACTTAAAACTGGGAAAAAGCAACAACTACAACAACAACAACAAACCTGCTAGAGGAACCAAATGCGATTACTCAGTCACAGTAAAGGCTTTCTAACCACGAAGCCATCCACCCCAATCACGAGACAATCTGTGGCTTCTCAAATTAAAGATTTACAGTTCAAAATGAGTCAAAGAGGAGGAGAAAAGTTTATGATTTGATTGACTTTATTTGTAAGGCACCAGAAGTCCTTCCTTACTGCAGAACATTTCATATTATTTATAGTAAATGTTTGTTGTACTTTTTTATAGTTTCTTTTTTTTGTTTGTTTGTTTAAATGAAGCTATGATCTCAGACACAAAACATTTTTTTTTTCCCAAAGTACACACTTTCAGGTTTTACGTTATACACAAAATAAGTATTTAAAAAAAGACCTTGACAAAGCTCGAAACGCTTACAATGCTTCACGCTATGGGGGCAAAAAGTTGGGAAGGCGGGATGTGGCATGGGATTAAAGGGGATGAGGGTGTCAGAGAAGAGGAAAGGGGTCAAAAGGGCAAAAGGTCAACGTACTGCAGTTTCCCTCCTGGTGTCACATCAGTTTTGTAACACAATAGCACAAGAATCATCCAGGACAGACAAGAGAAGATGCAGTCATATACACATAAAGCTTTCTATGTATAACTGTATACAGAGGCCAGCACCTCCAACTACTTTAACAAATACATAGAATTTCATTTGTATGTTTATAACATCAGCTTTGTATTTCTGGTTCTAGTTCATATCGATTAATATGTAAAAACAAAGAAGAGAAAAAACAAAACAAAAGCCAAAACAAACAAAACAAAAAAACAAGTGCATTGATCACAGAAAATTTGGACCAAACATTCTTTTAAAAAATGTCTCCACTAGAAAGAAATCATTCTCAGTTCCCCTGCAGACATGCACTGATGGGTGTGTGTGTGTGTCGCTTTGCCTACATGCTCTGCATATCACTACGACAAGTACAGTATGTAGATAGATACATACAGTATGTGGGGCTAGATAGGAGGATGATGCGCTGCGAGCTTAATTCACGAGCAGAATAGCATGTTAGCGTTTGTAGTAAGAACAGCAATGCATTTCATCTCTGTGGTTTATCACTGACGACCAAACCTGTACAACTGTTTATACACATCTTGTTCACATACATACACAACAATGGGCATCATTGAATGATTTAACAGTTTATCATCTAAACCTTTAGACACATGAAGGGTTTTATTCTAAAATTCCTTTATATGTATTTTTTTTTTTTTTTCCACTGCCAATGTATCAAACTTGAACATGAATCAGCAATTTTGCGAGCAAATGTCTTAGGGTGACTTCAACAATAAAATGTCCTTTATCATTATGCCAGAGATCATTTTGATAAGTGTAAAATTAAGAATGAAATCAAGAAATTAAGAATGAAACTCTTCATATCTATTCACTCACACAGTGTAGCCATTAAAACAGAGAGGGGAGGCTAAGAAAGGGTGTGTGTGTGTGTGTGTGTGTGTGTGTCTGTCTCTGTGTGTGGGGGGAGTTTGTATAAAACATAACTTCATGCACGGGCTGTCTTCAGATCATACAATCATACAAACACAGGTGGCAACTAGACTCAGAGTCAATCAGATAATCTTGGTAGACCGAAAGTGTTAAGGTCAGAAGTTTGATTATCACTGGAAATGTATGTGTTTGCAAAACACCCTAAAAAATCTCAAATGGGGGGAACATGTTGAATTTCAAACTTTCTCAAATTGTAAAAAGCAAACATTCAATGGAGCCATTTTGGCTGCCTCAAGCCATGTTAAAGCCCCTATACACAGGTGTCCAGCCACACATGTGTTTTCACTTATGTTGCCTAATTACACCTCCTCCCAGGACTCTGTGGGTGAGTATGAACTGTGCTCGATTGACATCTCCCTCACACTTCTAGTAGTTTTGTTGCACCTGTTATGCTGTGTTCATGTCATTTCGGAGTTCCAGTTTGGGAAACTGGGAAGGTCAGTTTTTTTTCTGAAAGCTCCGATATGTCTGACTTTGCCCTTAATAATACAGATGTGCCTGAAAGCCAAAGGAAACTGGATGCCTCACATCTGCCAGAGTCAACAGTTCTAAGTTATTAAACCCAAACATAATGGAAAGAGTAGTATGTTGTCAGTTCACAGTGTTTTTAACCTTCACACAGCACACACAATTCTTAAGTCCTTCGACCGTTTTAAGTTGTCTAATGACAGCTTCTATTCACAGGTAGACAATAAAGAAACAACAGGAAATAAGGGAAGAAAAGTTCTCTGCCGAAATCAAGCTGGGGACTTTGTAATTATACTGTATGGTTTGCGTTTTAACCGCTGGGCTGCTGAGGGCGCTATAAAGTTAACAGAGTTCTGACACTCAAATAAAATGGCAAAGGGAACACTTAGAGCCGGAGACAGCAAATGAAGCCAGAGTTTAGAGACAACACATTATTCTCAGCATAGTTTCACCCAACTTCCACCTGACGAGAGGTCAGGGTAACTGATCAGACAGAGTAACTGAGTAATTGACAACACGTGGGTAGGTGTGCAGGGCCTGTAAGGCTGAGGGGGAGTTGTTTTTTGACTCATCAGGGCTGAAGAAGCTTCCTGTGCTCCATCCGTCTGATCTGAACTGATATAACGGTTAGATCTTGGAGATTTCCCACTCAGTGTTGTATGCAGATGTTAAATCACCTGTATAATGTAGTGTTAGTCGAATATGTGACAGACCTGCGCGTGCACAGTGAATCAACATGTACAGCATAAATCTGAATTTACAGAGGGACAATATTTCCGTATAAACGCGGGGGCAGAGATGTTCCTTTAAATAGATCAAAGAGTATTCAGGAAGAACCGGATCGTGACAGAGTCCGGAACTGACCGCATGCTGAGATTAATGTCACCAGTCTAGTCTCTGTATATTAAGTTTGTACACTCAGTGTGGATAAACAAGCCATTTCCCTTGTGACCAAGCCTGTACTCTGTCATTGTCCTGTCCTTGTTTTGCTAAGCCCTGAACTCAGCCAGGAAGGTTCTTCAAAGACACACGCTGCCCTCTGCTGTCAAACAAACAACATGCAGCTCTCCCCCCTCAGTCTCTGCTGTGATATTAGTGCACATTAAAGATGAAAAAGGTGATGGAAGGTTACACGAGTCAACTGGCATCTCTGTTTTGTTTGTTGCTACCACAGCTCCCTTTAGCTTCTGGTGAAAACGCTGCCTTCAGTTAAGGTGCCCGGCGGATTTATCTGACTTACCTTGCAGGGTCAGAAAGGATCGCAAAATCGGGGGGATAACTTACTAAGGTGGGTTTGTTATCTAGTCTGACAGCTCTCAGCATGACGTTTGCTCTAACAAGATGCTTTTCCTTTCTCCATATAAATTTAGGATTATACACAAAATCTCTAGTTCGACTGGAGGTGTCGCCTTATTACAACAATTCTGCTCTAAAAGCAGCAATTTTTGGTTAAGACGTGACTGTTGCTGTAGAAAGCAATAAAAGATGAATATTTCTCTCTTTAGCTTGGGAATTAGGGCAATGTTTAACCATTTTGCTGATCCATAGCAATCCACTGCATAAACTCACAGCCAACTTTTAGCTTGGGATGAATGCATGCTTGAACTGCCAAAGGAAAAAAACAAACAAACAAACAAAAACAACACTACTGATCTCTGTGAGACCTTATCTTAGGAAAGTGAGTTTGTAGGAATCCTGTGTTGTGTGCGGCAAGTTTTACAGCTTGCCAAGGAATCCCTTTGTTTAACATTTAGCTTGTTTTGACACCTACAGTACGGTGCGTTCAGTCTCACAGATCAGTCCTGCTTAACATCGACCCGCTTAGAACAGAGGCAAGGGGGGGGGGGTTAGAGAGGCATGGAGAGAAAAAAAAAAACAACAAAACAAACTAAACAGGAATAACAACTGAGAGACAGAGAAACTGGATGGCAAGAAGCAACAGAAATAGAAAGTACTCCTGATAAAAAAATTATACAGTGAAAAACAAAGCATAATCATATACAAAAAAAGGTGTTTGAAGAAAAGACACAGGATATATGAGAGAGAGAGAGACACTGATGGTGATAAACAGAAGGGAGGATAAAGAAATAATCTAAGTATGGTAAATATGAAGGAATCAGGACTCGTCTGGAAGAGGGGCAGGTTCCATAGCTCTCCCAATTATGGGAGTTAGTTAGGGGTCTGTGGCTGGAGCTGTGGTGATAGTGGAGATGGGATGAGAGCCCATGGTAGCTAAGGTCAGATAGAGGGAGACCAGGGGAGAGGCTGTAGGCCAAGGGGGGTTGGATCTGGGGTTTCGGGTCTCTGGATTAAAACAGAACTGAATGGGAACACCATCTAATCAGACTTGTCTCCGTCCTCTTCGCGGTGGCTGTCGACTCCATCACGTGACGCCTTCTCCTCCTTGGCCAGCTGGGCTTGGGAGGCCAGCAGGGAGGAGAGGGAGAAGAGGCCGGAGGAGGTGGTGACAGCGGGGAGGGTTGGCTGGCTCAGGCCCAGCGGCAGGGGGGTCATGGGCAGGGCCAGACCCTGGAGCTGAGACAGCTGGTGAGCCTGGAGCTGCTGCTGCATGAAAGACAACCAGACACAACTTAGACACAGCAGGACGGATACAGCACACAAATCACCGCAAAGCACTGACAGTGCAGGATATTCAAAATCTGCAAAGCACAGACCTAATATACATCGCAGCTTGTGTTTAATATACATAACGCCTGAGGCACAGCACTAATGGCTTAAGCATAATAGCACAGATGGAATGCACACATCAATGCTAAAATACATGCTCGGTAGAAAATGGGAAATCTGCAGCACACATAACTTGTTTATGATAGCTGCAATTTTCAATATATAACCTCAAGAAAACAAATCAAACACCAAGAAAGAAGTGACGCATATGCAGGGGGAGAGGGTGATGTTATTAAAAATGAAAAAGACTTCCATAATCCAGCAGAGGACAGACATAATCAAAACATAAAATCACACAATATACACACAAAAATACACACAAAAAAACCCACCATGGGAAACACGCATTTCATTTTAATATAAAGACAAATTTTTACTGCCAGGCCCCTGCACTTTAATCACTCCCCACTGTGCCCAATATGATGACACATCAGTAGGTTGATGTTTACGACAATCCTGACTGACTTTTCATAAACAGCATCTAACCGCCCAAGCTTGCTCAGGCTACACCTACAAAGCCAACAGCTCTGCTTTACATTCACACGTGGAGCTGAAATGCTCAATATCCTGTAGGTTTATGAAGCCTATATGGTGATATTAGCAGCTATCAAAAGAAGATAGTGATAGTAATCAGAACATTGATAAAACTGTGTGGCTCCAGGTACTGAGGAAAACAGGCCCAATCCTAAACACAGAGCTTCGCAGAACTGTATCCTCTTTATCTAAAGCAGCAGACACAAAGACAAAGGCAAGGCACCTCTGTGAATCATGAATCACAATGATGGAGTGGCTAGGCTAGCTAATACTAAACCTCTGGTGAAATGATGGAGTAGCTAAGCTAGCTAGCACAAGGCTGATAATGATAAAGTATGTGTAGCGGGCTAACACTACAGGCACAGAGATGAAGGATGGTGGGGATGGTGACTAGCTGGCTAACGTACCAACCATAACCATTCAGTATTTGAGCTAGCAGGCTAATCATACTTTTTTTTACTTATAAAATTGTACTCAAGTATCGGGTGGAGGATACGACCCCATCCATCCTTTACATCGGAAGGTACCACAGTATTGATACTTTGATGTTCAAAATTTAAAAAAAAATGAAAATAAAGTAATTTAAGCCAGAATGATGATGTCATTGGGGTCAACTTAGCTTGGGCTTAAGAGTTTGAAAGACTTGGGCATTTAACCAGGAAGGTAGGGTCTCATAAAAGATGCATCTAAGGTGCAGTATGGGAAATGTCCGATCCAGCATTTTTGGAACTCCACAATTAATAAAATCAGTTGATTGCACCAGTTTGTCATTAATTAAGATTTGTCCTTTCTTAGGCCTATGGGATAGTAAATTCAATATTTGTTTATATTTTGGACTGTTTTTCAAAGAAAACAGGCAATGTGATGACATCACCGTAGGCTTCAGGAAATGGTCACAGACATATTTCACCATTTTCTGACATTTTAGAGACAGAAAGATTAACCGATAATGGAAATAATCGTTAGCTGCAGCCCTAAACTCCACCCAAATTAGGAATTTAGAAGTCAGGATAATTCAGCCTAAGCTGCATCAATTTTGACTATTTTCTGTCTCTTACAGGTTTTTTTGTACATGAAATTTTGCATATGAGAGGCGCTATATACAGCCACTCCCTGGCTTTTCTTCTGGATTGCTGCGGCCTACAATGGCTTATTTCATGGCAGTTTTTCTAAAATATTGCAATGCATGTTGCAGTGTTTTAAGGTGTTTTTTTGTAATTAAACTGCGGGAGCAAGTGAAAATTGCAAAAATAGTTGTGATTTTTTTTGGTATAATTAATTAAAAAACACATCAAACTTGATATTTTGAATAAAGCATTCACACAACGTTTAAACATTTTATTTGAGACTTTTTATCCCTAAACTATTTTCTTTATCACACACTTTCATGCAGAACATCAGGGAACTGCCTTGCACGGTCTTTAGCAGTCATTTTTGAGGGTAAACGAGAGACACATGTCTGCATCTTCACAACCAGAAACAAGGAAGTTTTAAACAGGAGGCTGCTATGATTGCTGAAACTCACAGAAAACTATAATGATTCTTCAAATTTGTTGAAAAGTTGCGGTAATTAGACAAATTGCAAGGTTGCACAGAATACATGGGGGTTAGTTGAATTTGCGTTAACTAAAGCGATCGCAACATCCTGGAGGTTCTGTATATAAATAAATATTATTATTATCATTATTAGAATACTAAAATCACTTAAGTAGTCCTATACAAATTTCCTTTGAACGGATTTGAATGAACAAAACTTCACTGGAAACAACTGATAAATGTTATGTTTAACAAAGCCAATATTTATTACAAGACTGTTTTTTAGATTGCATTCTGCATTCTTAAGGATGGACCTATTAAAAATATTCACTCAATAATGAATAAAGTCTTTTTTAGAAGTTTTTTCCTTATTGTACTATTTTGAAAAAACTAAGTCTGTGGTGTGAGTGTCACAGATTCTTTCATTACCACCGTCTGTTCTTTGGCACTAACACTTGCTATTTAAGTGCCTAAATCAGAGAGGTGGAGACATAAATAAGAAAACCCTTTTAATACTTTTAAGAAAGTAAAGATACCACATGAGTATCAAATTATCAAATTTGCCCACAATTTCATTAAACACTACACTAATGATTATAGCTAAACAAGCAGGGTAAACTTGTCCAGCTCATTTCAAAGCAGAGATGTTATACATTTCAGAATTAGCCAATAATTAAAGGGCATTAAAGAAAACAACAGAATTGACATTAATAATCAATAATTGTGCTTTTCTAGCCATCACAAGACCCTCAGGCAGGGCTGGGGGCTGGAACATCGTACCCTTATGATGGAGTTCATCTCTGGGGGGGTGACCTGCTTGGCCCTCTCTATGGCTGCCAGGACCTGCTGCTGGTGCTGGAGACAGTGGGTGAGGGTGGGGAGTGGGGGGTGGGTGGGGGCAGTATGTGCAGACGAGAGGAAGAAAGTCAGGGAGACAATAAAAGTGAGGCAGAAACAAGAGGAAAAGAGTTTGCGGGGAGAGAGGTGGAAAGGTTAGATCAATATCAATAGTCCCAAAGACAGACCCAACAACCCTCTCTGGTGATACCCCCCCCCCCCATTCAGCAATTCATCCACCACCACCACCACCCCCCACACACACACACACACACACACACACACACACACACACAAACACACACACACACACACACACACACAAAAGCCTTGTGTGACACTTGTGAATGGATGGCCGGCTGGTGTGCTGTAATAGGTGGAGGTCAACCTCCTGTTGGGCAGATAAGAGCATGGCTTATCTGAATCACACAACCATTTATTATGCTGACACACACAAACACACACATGTATAAAAGGAAAAGAGGAGTGGGATGGAGGAGGCTGCAAGTGGAGGGAGGTTGTCAAAAAGGGAGGGGGAAGGGAAGACAGAAGACTGAGAGGAGGAGGCAGATGGAATATGGCAGAAAGTCAAGGTGGGGGAGGGAGGAATAAAGTGAAAGTGAGGTGGAAAGGAACACAGGAAGCGAGTGATGATGAATGATGGGAGGAGAGAAGTGTGGGGGGGGGGCTGAGTGAGGGGTCACCGAGGTGGAGAGGTAATGAGGCGGGAATGAGAGTGATCTCATTCCAGGATGTAAGGAATAGGGCCGAGGGTCAGGGGGTTAGTGACGTCTTTGTGTCAGTGTGTGCATGTGCTTACCTCCTGAGACAGGTAGGGGAGGACTTGTGCGCAGATCCCGTTCAATCTCTTCACTATCTCAGCCTGTGGAGGGAGATTTATTTAGTTAAAGGATTATATTGGCACTATTCGAAATTTTTTTTACTGTCAAAAAATCCTACGTTAAGACCAACATCAACAATTAGTTAGTCTGTCTCTCAATATATTTCATCCTCCCTTCACTGTCTGTACCACTAAGCTATATACCCATTTATTCCTTCTTAAAATGTTAACCTTTAAAAATGGGTCACAAATGTAGAGTTTAACTTTTTAAGACGGCTACGTCATTTACTAAAGCAGCTGAGTAGTTGTAGCGTTTAGCAAACGTTACTCAAGCAGGAGTAAATCATGTATTTGTTGGTAACTATTTTCAGATACTGATGAATACACGTGGTGCTCTTGTGAGGTTTTACAGCAGCAGGATGGTGTGTAAATTACTGACTCAAAAATAAATAAATAAATTAAAAAAAAAATACGTTGCCCATGTTCATCATCTTGAAGCAACATGTCATCCAGTGCAGTTGTGTGGCTCATTGATGCATTTTTAAAGCAGGTCAATTCTCAAATAGGACCAAATGTGTCTTGCCCTTTTCAACATAGAAATGAATGGGAAGCGAATTTTCGTCTAATTTCACCGTCTGTCCACCTACACAGGAATTTTTACGTAAGATGCCTGATTAGATCTTGTCAAGACTGTGTGGGTGTGCACAAACAGTAACTGACTGACAGCTCCCTCACTCTCCTTTTAGATTAGTTGCACATGTTAGGGCCAGAGGATTTACGCGTTATCACTAACTGTACTTCATTTGACTGTGCCGGCATGCAGGTTGTTACGTGGCAGCAAGGGTGGGGAAAACTGCTTTAATGGAGTGCAGACAGCAAATTACGTGCAGGATATGACATTGAATTGTGGCGAAGATGCTGTGGAAATCCTTAATTTCATTTTTTCTATACAGTACATTTTTCCATTTGTATTCAACAACGACAAGTGATTGGAATGTATTTATTGCTCTATTTACAGTGAGTTTTGGTACATGTGATATTTTGTTTAGGTTTCACACAGAGCCGTTCATACTCTGCATAGGTAGCATTTGGTGTTTTGTGTGTCAAACGAAGATACAGTGGAAACCACACACACTTGTGCTCTCACCAAGACTGTGCCAATCAGGTTTTCATGAGCCTTTTTCACAAAATACATTTCAAGTCACAGTCACAGTAGAAAAAGCAAAGATGTAAAAAATAAAATCAGTGATGGCTAAATTCTATTTGGCTTCTTTAGTTTCAGGGTCAGTGTATTGTTCATTCTGGCTCATTGTCACACGGCTTTACAGGGACACTTGAGTAGAACAGAGCTACTGTTAATGTTTTAAACCTTTTATTTCCTACTATGACAAGTCAAAATGTCTGCTGTGAAAAAAGCCTATTGATCAAAGTATCTAGTTCATACTGGCATCATGTAATTCCCAGCATAGCTCCACCCAACAAGCTTTGAATACACAGACATCACTTGTTAGTGGGATAAAATCATTGTTGGTTTGGTCTTGTTGAAGGATTTGTTGACAATAGTAAAAATATATATCACCAGACTTATCCTTTAAACCCTCATTAAATTTAAACTGTCATTCAGAAATTCAAACCACACTCTATGATATGAGAAACATCTGCTATGACCTTCCCAAACTAGGGCACACATATCTTGCATCTCTCACTCACACACACACACACACACACACACACACACACACACACACACACACACACACACACACACACACACACACACACACACACACACACACACACACACACACACACACACACACTTACTTACACATATCAGCCATATCAGAATCCTTCTATTCACCTCATTAATTAAGTTGCTTGTACGTAATACTCTAAAAACTCGAACACACATGCAATCCCTCAGACACACACACACACACACACATGCACACACACATACACACACACACACACACACACAAAGTAACAATCATCCAAGCAAGCACACACACTCTCGTCATGCACACTCCCTATCTTTCTCACATGCAGGTCTATTATCACATTTGGTTGGTAATCATCCAATCCGTCTGAGATATGCAAAGCAGCAGTAATTGTGTTAGAGACTAATTCGTGGCACGATGAGGAGAGAGGGGCCCTCCTAACAGTCATTAGACATGCAGAGCACAGCTCCCCATCAAGCGCTTCACTCCTATCCGCTCATTACACGTACACACTCCCTGACATCTCTAAAATGTCTCTCTAAAATGCCTCTGCGGGTCTCGCTCCATGCTAACTATGACTCTTCCTCTTTTCCCGTGCCCTTTATGCTGTCTATCTCTTTTTTCCAACCGCCTGTTTCTTTTTTTATCCGTGCTCTTTATCATCATCCTCTGTGTCTGTCCCTCAGCTTTTCTTCATTCTGAATGCTTCTTTCTCTCTTTTGTCTTCTCTTTACATTTGTCTCTAATTCTTTCTAGCCTTCCTCGAGTGCTACTGAAGCACATGTTGACTGACAAGAGAATGTGTGCAAATATATAAAGATGCGTGACAGGGGCAAAACCAACACAAAGGATCTTAGTAAGGAGTTGGGCAACCACAAGCCACCAGAACAGATCCAGTGCGAATTGGCATTGATTCTACAAGTCTCTGGATCTCTACTGGAGGGATGAACATCATGTTCCAGAAGATATTCTCTTATTTGGTGTTTTGACGATGGTGGTGTAGAGAGTTCTGTCTAACACATCAGTCCAAAATCTCCCATTGGTGTTCAACTGGATTGAGATCTGGTGACTGTGAAGGCCGTAACATATGATTCAGATCATTTTCATACTCATCAAACCATTCAGTGACCCATCCTACCCTATGGATGGGAGCATTGTCATCCTGGAAGAGACCACTCCCATCAGGATAGAAATGTTTCATCATATGATAAAGGTGATCACTCAGAACAACTTTGTATTGATTTGCAGTGACTCTTTCCTCTAAGGGGACAAGTGGACCCAAACCATGCCAACAAAATGCCCCCCACAGCGTAACAGAGCCACTGGTCCCGCTCACTGTGGGGGTCAAGCATTCAAGCCTGTACTGTTGTCTTGGTGTATGCCACACAGGCACTCACCCACGTGTTGAAAATCTGGTGAAGAATGACTTATCTGACCATATCACTCCTCTCCATCTCTGTAGACCAATGCCCATGGTTTTTGCACTACTACCTCTCAAATGTGCAATCGTTTTTGTAATGAGGGGTTTATGCACTGCTGCTCTACTATATTATCCCTCTCTATATAATTGTCGACAGACTGTTCTTGCAGACAAAGTCTGATCATGTCCTGCATTGACATTCAATCACCTGAGGAAGAGTTGCTCTTCTGTTTGTCCTTACATATTGCACGATAATGGACGAGCATTACAGTCATCAAATGTGTGCTGTCGACCCCAGTTTCTGACTCTATTTATTTACGTTTTTCTCGTAGATCTAAATGCAGATATCACTTCAGTCACTGTTCCTATTGAAACACTAGCCAGCTGAACAGTCTTTGTGACTGAAGCTCCTGCCATCTGTGTCCCAACAATGAACCCTCTTTCAAAGTCACTTAGTTCTTTTCCTCTTGCCATCTTGATAAAAAATCTGATTAAAATGGAGCTGCTCAGTAGTTTTATACATGTCACAGAGCAAGATTGGATGTTAACTGCTTAATTGTACCATGCAGAGCACCTGTGTGGAAGCATCACCATTCGTTATGTTTCTTCACTCATTTATTGTTTTTTTTCTTTAATTTGTCACCTGTCTGTATATACAGTGAATTCATAAAGTATTCAGAGCATTTATTTTTTTCACATTTTGTTATGTTTCTGCCTTATGCTAAATTGTCGAAATTCATTTTCCCCGTCATCTATCTACACTCAATACCCTGTTATGACAAAGCAAAAACAGAATTTTCTAAATTTTTGCAAATTTATTAAAAAGGAAAAACTGGAATACACAATATAAAACTGGGCTGGGAGACTGGACAAATACATCAAGGACTGGCAACAGACTGAAATCATTGCTGTTGGAGATGTCAATTTAATGCAAATTTAAATAAGCTTTATCTTTTGTAATTTGAAAATGTAGGCTCAAAACGGAAAGCAAACACAGAGTCAAAAATGTGTTCAAGTTGATTTAAAATGTCTTTCAAGAAAGCGTGGAAGGCAACCTAAACAACCCTAACATTTCACAGACTTCCTCGGGGTATCCTGGTTTTGTCCCTGTATGAGCTTCGCTATTTGAGTGTCTTGTGTTATAGCTTCCTGCCAGGAGTACACCAGGACTTGATACTTAACTCATAATGTTTTAAACATCTCAAAAAGATTCAGGGCCTAAAAATGCGTCATACTTGGACATTTAAAAGCTACATTTGTATTTGAGCTATCACACATTTACATCATGCACAGTCACAAATCCTGACATGCAGTGGTGGAAATTAATCACGTACATTTACTCAAGTCCTGTTCTTAAAAACTATTTTGAGGCCCTTGAACTTGACTTGAGTATTTACATTTTATACCCATTTTGTAATTCTACTTTACTACTTTTCAGAGAGAAATACTGTACTTTCACCTCCACTTCAATATTATGACAGTTAAAATTACAAGTTACTTTGAAAATAAAGATTTTGCATACATCTTAAGAGCTTGAAAAATATAATGCATCATATTAAACTATCACCTCCCCCTAAATTTTCTTTAACACCAAGATATCATCTTTTAATTTCCTGTATTGTCTGACTAAGCGTCTAAAACCGAAAATATATTCAGGTTATGTACATGACAAAGAAAAGCATCAAATCCTCACAACTAAGGAGCTGGGAACCGACTGGGCCTAAAAAAAAAAAACAAACAAACACTTAAACTAATCATCAGTTATCAAAATAGTTGCCAATTAATTTTCTGTAGATCAACTAATCAATTTATGGACCTTATTTCAATGATTAATGGACATTATTTCAGCTCAACCACTTTCACTTAAGTAAAGGATCTAGATATGTTTTCTCCTACTTCTGACAAGGATAACTAGTCCAGAGATCTTCTACAGTTCCATCTATAGGTACAAACCCTCTCAGCATAGATGAATACACCAGGAACTGGCTATACTGTATTGTGTAATGATGACTGCTTGACAAGTGAACAAGAGTACATTACTTTAGACACAGAACGAAAGCACCTCCACTTTATACTATGCAATCGAAATAGAGATATAGACCAGAGAATGCCGTCAGGTAGGACACAAAAACATGGTGAAAAGGAGAACAACAGAAAGACAAAGGGGACCCAGCAATAATACGGCTCCATTCATCATATTCCCAGTTCAATCCACAACTCAACCTTGGTTCTCCTCACCAACACAAAACAGAGAGAAACAGAGAGAGAGTGAAGAGACAAGAGAACAGAGCGTGAGGGAGCGAACAGAGTGGAGAGGCATTTTTTGAATTGAGTAGGACAGAGTGATCAAGAGGGAGCAATTGAATGTGTGAGTGTGAGAGAGAAAGAAAAAGAGGGAAATAGAGACAGAGAGGAGGAGGAGGAGCAGAGGAGGAGGAGGAGGGGAGGGCTGGCTCTGCACAATAGGCCTAGACATGAATGCTCCTCGACACTCGTTTCCACACATCCCCTTCAATTTCAACTCTCTAATGGAACTAGCGACTCTCCACACCCACTCCCATTGTGCAAAAAGAAAGCATGCACATACACACACAGGCATCCAGGACAACAGGAGCACACATGAACAATAACACACAATCGCTTATGAACATGTGCCAGTAACACACACACACACAAATATATAAGCATGTGCGCTAATAGAGATGGGCACATTCGCACACATGTACAGGCACAAAAAACACACACACATCCATGCTTGTGCAGTGAGGCTCAACCCAATCACACAGACACACACATATTTAAAAATCTGCAGACAGTCAAAAGGAAAGTATCAGCAGATACACACACTCACAGGAAACAACGCAAACACAAACACACAACCACACTGACTATAAATTTCATCCTTGTCAGATAAAGGAAAAGGGTTGTGCTGAATTGCAGACATAAGGCTAAGTGTGTGTGTGTGTGTGTGTGTGTGTGTGTGTGTGTTTTCCCCGCATGTATCACAGTGCCTGTGTTGTGCTGCCTACCTCAGAGTTTGTGTGGGTGCATATATGTAGGGTCTTTAAATCATTGAAGCTGCTCCTTCTGTGTGTGTGTCCATTTGTCAAAGCACACTTGGTTCTTCCAATATCCAATATGACTGTCAGCATGCGCCGTCAATCATAAGACTGTGTGTGTGTGTGTTAGTGTTTGTGTGGACGGCAGCGTCAGACGAGGTCACTGATAAGGGCTGGCCCCTCGGAGGCCCATCGCTCTCTCCCTCCTACAGACTGAGCATAAATTACTCCTCCAGCTTCAGCCACACAAACTGATGTATGGACACCCGCTTCTCACCCCTCCCCTGCCTCGGTGAAGGCTTCCTTTTCTTTTCTGTTTTTCAAAATAATTTACGGGATCCACTTGCAGTGTCTTCACCTGATTTGGGCAACTGATAAATGGGTTTTTTTGCATATGAAAGAGGATACTGTTGCAGAAATGAAATGACTGTCAAATAGATAAAAACATTCCATTTGTTGCTAACATTAACATCTACATTGTAACAAATGACTGTGCGGTCAAAACTATAATGGACATTTTTGTGTAATCTGTAAACTTTTCAAGATTTGGAAATGATAATGTTCACTTCCTTGTACACATTTCCATACTCAGAGTTGGAATACTGTGTATAGAGTGGACTAAAACTGAACTGGCAACATCAAAAAAGCTAAACACCTTGGCGTATGCATTATACACATAGCCTCAGGTAACATCATTCAAACGTCTCTGAACACTCTGAGATTATCTCTGCAATTCACACCTGCCCATCATTGAGCTGCAGGTGTGCGGTGTGGGAATGGGGTTGGGAATGCACAGCTGTGCCTGAATCAACAGTGTAAAAAAGTGTAAAGAGTTATTTTGGATGTTCAAGGTTTTGGACATATAAGTCTTACTGTTTTTTTTTTTGTGCATAGATGACGTTAGATGACGGGCAGCTGGAGCGCCTCCAAGGTTTTGATGGCCATGAAACTCTCCCAGTTGAATCACAAGTATGAACAACAAGCAACTGTGATAACGGACTGCAATGAAGGACTGGTAGTCCTTGAAACTTCATCAATTCACAAGGTTTAAAAAAGTTCTAAATGGTTTCTCGATAGCACATCAAAGTGAATATTGTCTGACGCACACCTGGTAGACAGGTGCATAAGAAAAAGAAGTTATGGAGAGGACAGTAATGAATTCTTAGTCACTGTCAGTTCGTGAAAAAGCTTAGCAACATTTCAATCATAGACTCTTCTTTGGCTTCATGGGCACTGTAGTATTTACAGCCATTTAAGCTTGGGAAAAAAAAGAAAAAAAAAAGTTTTTCAGAAACAAAGTTGAAATATTTCTGATGGCCACAGCATAACCATAATGTGTAATGTAGCAAATGATCCAGGAGACTCCTGTGTTTGTAGAAAGCATTCAAGTACTTCCCCATCACCTGTAACTCTGATTACTTTGCTACTATAATGGGTAGAAATTGTTTACAGCATGCCGGGGTATAGAAATATGGAAATAAATAGATGAATATGGATCTTTTTATTTTATGGAAATTTTCACAGTCTACACTGGTACAGAGTACAATAACAGGCCAGACCAGACAACATACCAAAAGTCTTTACCAACTACAGCAACATAAACACTTTCAACAGAAAATTGCAATGTTAATTGAAATAGGCCTACGCCCTTCTTTGTTCCAGTATTTTTTGCACAAGCAATTGGCTATTCATGGACATACAACTGTTTCATATGTTATGTAATGGGAACAGAAGAGTTTTTTTCTAAAAAGATTAAATGTAGACTTACCTGTTTGTGCATCTCAATATTGAGCCCGTAGGACATCTCATAGTACTGGAAAAGGAAGGGCAAACAAGACAAAAAGACAAAAAGAAAAAAAAAATGTTATAACAACACAGGCATCAAAGTCCTGTATCTGCTCCCAGAAAATCTTCTTCACAGGAACTCTGTGCTAAAACTTTATTCTACACCATTTACTGTGCGTAACAAATCATGTGTCGTATATTTGATGAGCATATGGATTATACTGTAATGGTAAATCAAATTTAGTCAGATTTAGTAATTGCTCAGTGTTGTTAATTGAGACAAAAAATGTGTGTTAAAATTCACAATATAAAAAATATACTGTATATATACGTATATTTAAAAAATGTTTTTATTGACAATCATAGATGATAAAAATTTCTGATAATATTTCCCAGACATCCCCTCTGGATGTGGTGAGCAGTGCTCGCTGCAAACTAGTACTAAAAATATAAGTTTTTCATTCATGTAGATAAAATCTGGGAATTAAAGCCCGAGGTTGAAAATAAACAAAATTATCCTTTGACACAAAGTAAACCCCGAGCCAAACATGACACATCTTCACCATCTTAACGACTATCAAGACCCCAGATTTTGACTCTACAAACGTATTCCCAATCACAAACCCACCTGCATGCACACATACAAAGAGAAGAGAAGACACATGGCTACAAATTGGAAAAAGAACTGAGAGAGAAGAGGAGACAGTGGAGAAAAAGCCTCTGTTGTGTGTATGAGTGTGTGTGTTCAGTGTTAATGAGAGGGCCACCCTCTAGGCGTCAACCCTGTTAATCACCCACTCTGTCTGCAGGGGGACTGGCTCCATCACTGGAAAACAAACAGCACACAGATCTCTCACACATAAAAGTGCACAGACATGCACGCAAACACGCACCGTTCTGTTACTCGCTTGCTTTCTGTCACAGGCTCCCACAATTGTTGTTTTCTGTTCGATCTCACACTGGCACTATCTTGTACATGAATGCACGTGCACACTCGCACACATACACACACACGCACACAACAAAAACACAAACGCACTCTCCTTTTCTGTAGCTGCTTGGGCCCATGCGGAAGCTCCCTAAAGTAATTACAGCACTGGGGAAATTGAGGTGCTGCCGCTGGCCAGGGGAGTGGGGCAACCCGATATGCTATTAGAGGAGTAGCAATGGGGGCGGGGGCGGGTGCGGGGGGGTTGCGGGTGGGCGGTGGGGTTGGGTGAGTGGGTAGTTATGGGGATACAAGGCTGGGCCTGCCACTGATGGAGTGGAAGTGTGATTAAAACTGTGTGTGTGTACATGTATAGTGTTTGTGTGTGTGTATATACATGGATACTGTGTGTGTGTGTGTGTGTGTGTGTGTGTGTGTGTGTGTGTGTGTGTGTGTGTGTGTGTATGTATGTATGTGTGTGTGTGTTTGTGTGTGTAAGAGAGATTGAGTGAAGGAGGCAATATTGCATTCATAGTTCAATTTTATAGCAACATTTTGAGCCATATCTGAAGACAGTTTAAACTGAAGAAAATCCTTCCGTACTTTTGAGGAAAATATAAATTGCAAATCAAAGATTTGATGACCTCAGCTAAAGCAAGCATCCATGTACAATTTGATTACAACAAGTATAAAGCCTGGTTCATACCACTGTGTCAAAGTATCACGGTCCCAATTAGAGCTGTCACTTCAAACATAAATAAATAAATAATATAATTTTTTTTTTTAAATGAAGTTTGAACAAATGGGAACAAAAATGTAGTTTGTTCTAATGAATTTGAAAGCAGGGCACAGTTTAATCATAAAACACATTTGCAGAAATGACTTTATTCCATCTATACCTGGTGCCTCCACTAACAAACTAATGGATAACTTCAGATTTGTTGTCGTTGTAACTATGCCGTCAGCAAACACTCATCTTTATCCACTTTTTTTGAATCTATGGTAGGGTTGAAACTAATGTTCGCTTAAAATGTCAGAAAATAGTAAAAAATATGGTCTATAATTTCCCACAGCCCAAGGTGATGTATTCAAATTGCTTGCTTTGTTCAACAAACCTATTTGAAAAGCTGAAACCAGCAAATGTTTGGAATTTTTGCTTGCAAAATGACTGTAACAATGAATCAATGATCAAAATGGTTGCCAATTACTTTTATTTAAATAAACAAATCGCTGCAGCTCTGATCTGTGGTTAAATCCAAAATGCTTCTACACATTACTTCTCAGATGGTTTGGTGTCATGTGAATTTGTTTAGCGTCTCCCTAGTTTCATCTATTTTGTGTTAATGACAACTGGCCAGTTCCCTGTTAAGGGGACATGGCATGCACTGTGCCCCACTGGAGGTCACACACTTATACAAGATCTATTTTCCTTTTGGTCAAATCATTATAGATCAAATGTTATATTTTTTCTCACATTCGAACAGTAGTTTGAATTCCAAATAAAAACTGACAGCCCTAGTCACCTATACAATAGGTGTGTTTAATGTAAGCCTGTATGTTCTGTGCGTCTCCCCTGAAAAATGTGATTACAACTACTCAGTAGGCTATGTGAACACTGCAAGAGTGGTTGGTCTCCTTGGACTATTTCGTAATTTCTCTTACATGTTTCCTGGACAAAAAAGACAACGAGCAGGTTGGTGAAAAAGATAAAAAGGGTTAGCATTACTGAAAAGCCTTTCCACTAATGTGAAGACAAATTTGCGGTTACTCATTTCTATGAATGGAAAAGTTATGGCTTACAATGCATGCACTGTGAGGTGGTGCTACAACATTTCATGGAATAGTCCTACACAGAACAGGAAAGAGGTTGACAGTACTTCTCTTCAACCTTTAAAATTATTTTCTCATGTAAACAGCTTTGTCTGGAAGCAAAGCAGTGTTATTAAAAAGTAAAAACACATCTAAGGCTAGTAATAGGAAAAAAAAAAGTTTGTGGGCAAAAACAACACAGCTGCAAGGCTCAACGCACTGTATGGTGCTCTGCAAACCGATCAATACAAATAACAAACATTAATGAAAACCCTCCATTCTTGTTTCTTTACTTTGTGGTGATAATATCAGCCTGTAGGCTACCAAAAATCCTGCTGGACATTTAGCCAACCATCAAAGAAATCATGTAAATTAGGATAACTGAGGAAGCGGTGTTTCTGCAAACCACGTAAATGCTTCATTCAATTTATACCTTAATCTAGATAAAATAATGAAACACACTAAACACAAAAGAAAATATAAATGTGAATGTCGGAGCCTAGATATTACAACACATCTTAAACTAGACATTTTTGCACTTCAAAAATTTGAGCCATCATTTCTCCATCACACCTTTTTGCACGACTTTGCTCATGTGTCAATGTATGTGTGTATCTGTGTGTGAGCAGCTGCTGTCGGGCTGACAATGCCTGAGTGAGTGTGTGAGCACATATGCACTCACGCCTGCCTGAGACACACCAAGAGGAAGTGTGTATGTGAGTGTGTGCATATGTGTATGTCTGCTTTGCTGGCTGATGGTGGAGAGAGCAGTGCAGCAGCACAGATTAGATGAGATTAAAGCCAGTCAGAGGATCAATTAGAGGCAAAACATCAGACGGCTACACAGCCACGGCCAGCAACAATGAGATTAGCCCCAAGGTGGAGCAGAGAGCGGGCGAGCACATCTGTGTGTACGTGTTTGTGTGTTAGCTTTTATGTGTGGAGAGAGAGACAGAGAGCGAGGGGAGAGAGAGAGAGAGAGAGAGAGGGAAAGAGAGAGAGAGGGGAAAGAGAGGAAATGAAGGGGGTTGGGGGGAATCAGACATACAGTAATCCCAGAAACAAAAAGGAAGTGAACAATAAAGGATAATTCCAATTTATTTCAACTATGGTCCATTTTTTTGTAGTGGGTATGTTATGATATTGGTAATGATATCACTGTTCTGACCAAATTAACTACTGAGATCTCAGTACACTGTGACATTGCTAAAAACAAATCCAACAGGGCAACGTACAAGCAGTCAAACAATCAGACTGCTTTTAAACATTTTTCACATATTATCTACGTTTGTTTATCGATAGAACCAAATGTGAGCACAACCAAAATCAGCAAAAATCTCTCATTGCACAGGACTGTGTGTTTGTACAAGTATGGCGAGTACAATCAGCTATAGTTGAAACGGGAGGTCTTTAAACTGTGATGGATGTTTATAACAAATAGTGTGGGTTCTAATTTTACTGTGTGCCTTAGTTTTCTCTTCGAAATAAGTTTGGCTAATAAGAGTAGGGGAAAAAATAGATCCACATAAGAATTTTGATTCTCATCTTCAACTGTTCTGAATCAATTCACACATTTCATTAATCAATTCTTACATTATGTTTATGACATTATGGTTTCTCTTTGCTATGTTGATGGAATGGAAAAAGATCAAAACAACAAATCTTCAAGACCAAATTACAAATGATGTCATTTGTACCGCCATCCAGGACAACACACAGGTAAGGATAAGGATATGGATGAGGTCTTGTTCGGTTTAGGCAGAAAAACGACATGGTTCAGTGTAGGGACATTGACCATCTGTAGGAAACGAGAAACGAACAGCAGTCTACTGTGGCAAAGTCCAATGTTTCGTTCGCCCACCCATCCACCCCAACCTCTTCCTCCTGCAGACTTTGTGGCTCTATAATAACATTACCCAGCTTCCTCGTTTGCTCCCAACAGACAACAGTCACTATTCTTAAGGCTGCTAGAGGGCTTTGTCACTTGCACTTAAACAAATGTTGTTTTAGGACATTTGTGAAAGACGGACTGATGCTGTTGTTTTATTGGAAGGACAGTCTTGGTATATCTGTGTCAGGAGAGCACAGTTGAGCTTTTGACACACACTAAAACCATCTAGGGCTCATTTTCAATTAAAGAAACTGTTCCAGAGGCATCTGGATTTATTAACTCATTAACCAGCTTTGCAAGACAAAGGTGAGCTGACCAAACACCGCACACTGCATCACATAACAAAACTTCCAGTCAGATCTGATCAGTTGATAAAAAGAAGCAGCGGTTGTGGTCAGTAAAGTACACTTTGATTTCATTATTCTCATAAAGGCAGAAAACTGTAACATACTTTTAAATTATTACTATTTTCTTCAAATAAAAAAAAAGCTGCAGACACCCATGCACTTTTCTCTGCCTTTTCTGTTTGGTTAGACAGCGACAAAGCCAGTTAGTTGAACTGCCAGCTGTGTTTTATATTGCAATTTACTGAACTAAAACCCAGAGTAAACGGTTTGGCACACAGCGATCTAAAGCAAGAGCATGAAAATAGCGACCTCTCTCTATTTATTGAATCATCTATGTTGAATTGAGATCGATTGTGACTCAACAAAAAGAATCAAAACTGAATTGTAAAATTCCCACCCCTATTGTTTAACCAATTGGATTTGTTTAAAAGGTGTTTGACTGACTGCTGTTGTTTCTTGCCCGGTCTGACTTGTGTCTTTAAGTGTCACTGCATTACAAGATCTCAGCAACTGTCTTGGTGAGTACAGTTTATGGGAATACATAGAATGGCCAAACCTTTGAAAATAAGATCTGAGTTGTAATAAACCACAATGAACTTTTAAGAGATACACTTTAAAATGAGCAGGAGGAAAAGAGACATAAGAAAACATCTGCATTGCAAAGGGACGGGGGTGGCGGAGGGGGCTGGGAACAGGAAAAGAAAGAATATTAATTAGCACACTGGGTGAAAACATCAAAACAACAGAAATCATTTCTTTGCATATAAACATCAACATCTGTAGTGCTGTATTTGCAACAACCGAAAGGGAATTTACACAAGAATCAAATGGTGACAAAATGACATTTAAGAATACACAAACCACCACCTCTGGTGCACAACACGCACACACGCACGCACACACACAGACACACAGCTTCACTCACCATGATATAATGGCGCTGCATCTCTGACTTTTCACTGGCCAACTTGTCACACTCAAGCTTCAAACTGGGGAAAGATTGAGAGGAAAGGAGCACAGAGTCAAACCTTGTTAGTCAGCTCGACAGTCTTCCACCTAAAGTGCTGACACCAGGTGACCCCCCCACCCTTCATCATCATTACCTCCACTTTCACCAACAGCACTGTCATCACTTTCATCACCACTTCAACCCTCATCACTGTCTCCACATTCATCATCATCAGCATCACCTCCGTTGTCATCATCTCAGCCACCATTACCATCTTTATAATCATCCCCACCACCTCCATCATCATCACCACCGTCATCATCCTCACTTCTACTAGTCAGCAGCAGCGTTTTCACCAAGCTTGGCGAGTTGTCAATTGACAGGAGGAGGTCAAACTCGTTCTGAACTCCAGAGATGTGTCTAGCCAAAATGTCTGCTTTTTAAATCAGAGAAGAGGCAGTGAAGTAAAAAGTCTAAATATAGTGTTGGAGCATTTCCTGTGACCCAGTCCCTGCGACAGCCATTAGCTGTAATCATGTCAGAGCTGATGTTATGCGAGGCGACAGGACAAAGGAGGACGCGTCCACAAGTCAGCCTGATCATCGAGTGAAAAAAACAGAGGTAAAAATATAAGCCCCCTTGATGCCTTTGATTGAAACCGCCAGTTACAACATGCCGGTCTCAGAAGGCATCATCCGATGTGAGGACTGGATAAAACTCAGATCAAATAAAGATATGTGCAGGCACACAGTGAATAGGTTCATATTTAGGTGAAGTCTGAAACCTGTTTGATGGTGTGTGTATATTTATGCTGGGATGTTCTTCTCAGCTGCCTGCAGGAATGACAGCCCGATTACAGGCTGGCTGAATCTTCATCGCTGTTAGTCTTAACTGGCAGACTGAACACAGTGTTGCAAACGGCCAATAATGCGAGCTTATTCTTACAAACAGCATTTTGCTTCTGCTATAAGTATTGCAGCAGCTGCAGTGTTGTGTGGCTAGAGTTAAATTCAGTTTTTGGTTCGGTCTTCATCCCTTTCTGAGTTTGTTTCGTTGTTGATGCATATTATGACACTCAATATAAATAATTATGGTTCTTATTTGATATGTAAAGTACAATTCCAGCTTTAGCTTTGTTTGTGCTTATATTTTATATATCAGCTGATCGTTTTTGGTGTATTGATGACATACTGTATTGTATGATATATTGCTGTTTTTACTTTATCTTAATGAGGAATGGGAATAGAGAACCGGTTCCAAATTGTTGGAACTGGAATTGTTTGCCTCCGAGCTTATCAATTCCTTTTATTGATGCAGGCATTTTTTTTCTGACAGTTACGCATTGCAAAACAGTGCTGTCAAACTCATATGTCTACATTGCTGGAAACTTGCATCAACAAGGAGTCATGGTGGAGAAGAAGAGATGGTCCAAAGTGTGGCTTCACTTCATGAACAAAGATGACAAGGGTGTTAGTTGTATTGTCTGTAGAACGGTAATGTCAAGTAAGGGTGGAAACACAAGCAATATGCTGAAACACCTTCTACACAACATGGGCCTAAATTCCAGGAATGCAATGTACTGTATTTGACACAATGCACGAGTGCCACTGCTTCCAAACCAAGGAGCACGTCTGTTTCCGAGGGTAAATATCCTTTGGAGATTTTTTCTTTTGCTAAGAAAACCTAAATGAAAATTGATGCTGTACAAATATTCTCTCATTTCATCCATTTTAGCTAATGACAGACAGAGTGTTGCTACAGCTAGCTCAGAGATAATAAAACGCCTGTACTGATGCTGAAAACGTTTGTAGGCCTACTTTTTTGCCACAAAGAAAATCGATCAGGATTCGTTAAGGTAATTGATAAAGAATCGGACTGACAAGCAGAAGCGATAATGGCACTCGCATCAGTTCCCATCTTGAATCTTGATAGTTCTCCAGCACATACTGAAATAATTTATCCATCTATTTTCTGGACTGTAAACAAATATAGCATGCATTGGTAAAAAGGCAGGGAAACACCCTTGAGGCTGCCAGCCCATCATAGGGCTAACACAACACACCAAGGGGCAATTTACAAGTGGACCTGAAGGATTTCCTTATAAACATCAGATTAACATGCAAACTCTAAAAAAAGAAGATCGGTGTGAAGATTCAAACTTTGGACCTACTTGGTGCTTGGCCCTGCCCCCCAGTTTAGAAACTGTTGGTTGAAATATTTATTTTGGAGCACACAGAAATCAGTCATGTAATGACCCAGAATCTGTTTGTTTGTTGTTAGGCAGAAACATCCCCTCCCGTCTCATCTCAGCTCTCATGATGCTCCCAATTACACTCAACTCTCAGTACACTCAACGCAGAGAAACCTTTTTCCAAATGTAAAAGTTAATAATCTAGTATCAGCATCACAATGTAAATGAAATTACCAGTGTGGTAATGTCTTTACTTATCGTTTATTCATTAGCCTGTTTCTCTTTGTTGATTTCAATCAAACAGTTCTTCCTCTGCCGAGAGCATCTGAAAGATTTTACTCTAAAGCAGCACGACCGATATTTGACTCAGTCGCCGAGGCTAGCATCTAAATGCTAACGCCTTTTTCAATAGACATCGGTCTACACCTAGATATGGATCAGCTTTCATAATGTAAGGAAGGCATGGAGAAAAAGTGTCCAAGGTGAGGACGTGTCCTGTTGTATGTAAAAACTGTCAGTCCACTTTACAGGTCAGATAATCATGGTAGTTCACACCATGGCACGCAACAGATACCCAACCTTATTAACCGTCCAGGTGATGGGCCATGCTTTTTTCGTTGGCGATGAGAGGCGATTTTATTCTGCCGCCTTTTTCCTGCGTGTGAATGAGCAGCCTCCACTTATCCAAAACGCTCCCCTTCCCTCATACATAAAACCCTTGCTCCTATCCCTGTGTTCATGCGTAGGCTGTGTGGTGGGTTGTCATGACGACTGGCCTCCCCGCTGCCAGCCTACCTGGGATTGGCTTTGTACCTCCTCCGATTGGTGCTCACCAGCCCCCGGGCCTGCACCACTGCTCTCAAACGACACTTTGATGGAGTTTTATTGCCGATTCTTCCGTCTCTAAATCGCTCCTGCTGTCATCTTTATTTTGATTTATGTATTCCCTGATCTATTTATGCATGTGAACGAGGGGAGGAGAGAAGATGCGGGGGGAGAGGAAGGGGTGGGAGGAGGAAGACAGCAACAGCTACAATGCTTGCTACTATACCCGAGGGAACGCCTGCGGTACATTTGCCTTTTAAAGGCTTCAGCACCAGACAAGCACAGCGCAGCAGCACAGTGCTACAAAGCCCCGTCTGTGGTTCCCAGGCACCCCACCCCATCCCAGCCCCCCTCCTGAGTAAATAGGCACTGTATGCATGTTCTGTACGCTCAGACAAAAAAGGTATTCTTTCAACTGCGCCCTGCCTCTCTAAAGAGGGTTAAATGGTGCTGCTCACCGTTGTGGGAATTACAAAAACCAAAGGCGAGGAAAAAGACACAGGGTATTATTGCAGCTTCAGAATCTCCCGCAAACAAGAGCGATCAGACCAGAGCAGGGATTTTGCACACAATATGCAAGGCTTTCATCTGCCTTCGCCTGTCTCGGCAGAGGCAAGCCTCTGGAACGTTCTCCGAGAACAGGTACAGAAGAACAAACCGACCTCCTCAGGAAGGAAGGCGGGCTTCAAAGACTCCACTCCCTCAAAAAGAGAAACTTTCGCTGAGATGCAGACCCTCTGGCGTCCCCTCTCTTTATAACTACTATCAAACAGATCAGTTAAAGTCGGACCAGGCACTTCGGAAGTGCCTCAGACTTCTGGCACTGTAGCAGTATTTAAGCAGTAAAGCAAGATTGATAGCCGAGGTCAATGAGATTGACTTAGGTATGAGTCAATAAAGGATGTTTCAGTGTGCAGTATGGTGGAAGAGCTCAGGAATAAAGGAACAAAGGCAGATATCTTTATTTTATCACAGTCGACTACTGAGATGTCCCTCGTTTTCAAGCTACATTTTTTGCAAAGCTTTATGTTACAAGTCTGGGGATTTTAAAGATATAATTACTTACTGCAATTAGGTACACAAATAGGGGAAACAGAGACTCAGTTCTGGGACTCCTATTTTAGTTATTTAGTTGTGTTGAGCTGAAAAGCAACGGTTGATTTCCAGAGGAAATTTCTTGAAATAACTTGTCCATTTAAATCAAAGTAAATATTTATTCATTATTAATTTATTATTGGAAACATTATTTTTCATACATGTAGAATATTGTGCTTGCGTGTAGACATACATTTTTGCATGTTCGTCTGCGCTGCTGCACACTGACCCAAAGTTACAGCAGCTTAGCATTTAATAGGGATTAATGAAGTGGAAGTCTAGGCTTTTTTTCAATTGTAACTGTATATGACAACATGATGAGAAATTAATTCTTGAAAAAGTCTGGCTAAAATATGGCAGGTTCTTGCAGCCACACTGCAGTTCATTTCAGCAATTCAACATTGTAGCTACTGTTACAAATAGGTGTTCTATAAAGAAAAACACTGAGTGACATGTATAGCCTGGAGATATACTCATTATTACAAAGAAGTATGCTTCTCAGGCTGCCATATATGCTTCGACTTGGTGTTTCCCTGTGTTTATGTGTCTGTGTGCATAAAAGTGTTTGCACCTGTGGTATTGTGCTTGGAGGAACTGGAACTCATCCTTGATCCTGTCACAGGAGTCAGAGGTTGTGAATTTCAGCTGCTGCGATGAAGCCTGCCAAGGAGAAAAACATGAAAAGAAGAAAAAGTAAGAACCAAGTGGAAAGAGAAGGAGTATGAGTAAGAGTAAGAATGGGAGCAGAGTGAGAGAAATAATTAAAAACATGAACATAAATTCAAGCAGTTTTCAATTTGACGCAGTCCAATGAGCAGTGGTATTACTAAGAAATTGGTTGCCAAGTATGTTTCCATACACAAGGGGCCAAATGCATAAAACCCTGTGAAGATTCAAGACTAAAACCATGCATGCAAAAAGCAGGAACATACATACCCATTATTTCTGCCAGATTTTTAAATCCCTGAATATATGCTGTTCTGTTACATATCTCAATCACTGTGAAATTATATGCCTGCACAGAAACCTAAACCACACATAGCCACAATTAGCCATAAATTGTTGTTGACACTCCCATTTTTAACCTTCTATAAACATAACTCAGACTCTTTCTGTCCTTGGTCTGGCATTGGCAGTGTCTTTACAGTGCCAAAGCAATCTTAAAAGTTATTACCCACAGCCGTTACGAACAATAGCATATGTTGTGAGCCACAACAGCCAATTCATTGATGCCACATGAGTGAGTCAAATTTATAATCTAACGTGTGCTATTGTTTCAATATTCTTTATTTTTACTCCAATATTCAGTTTAGGTGGCAACATGTGAACCTATTTACTCAAGCTAGAATAAATCATGCTGGTAACACACATTATAAATATTATTAGAGGGAACTTGGGTGAGACTGTGTTGAGCCCTTTGATGTGTTGAAACGATTTAGCTCCAAATAAAATGCCTCTTAATTTCTCTATTTGACGTCATCCTTCTCTGTGCCACATTGCGACTTCACACAAGCAGTGCTCGCATGCTTGTTGTAAAGCATGTTTTGAGCAACAGTAGGTGATATGGTAAAATCTTCCAACAATGGTATAAATATGTATCTCTATAGTGATACATATTGTGATATAGTTAATTTTCTTCTAAGTCACTTTAGAAACATTTTTACATGAAATAACCAAATCAGAATGTCTACTAGTAGCTAATCCAGGGATTTAAAACATACCTGAAGAATCAATGTACCAGAAAAAATTACAAAAATACTCTAAATCCAATATTCCTATAAAAGCAGTTCTGTTCAATGATTTGCAACATTTCCTGCAATAGCCTGATACAAACAGAGACATTATACCTCCATATTAAAAGGTATAGGAAAACCTCTCTCAGGTGTACAAATCTGTTGTCTCATAATATATATTGCAGAATCACCCATGTAACATTAATATATGTGGCTCCAAAAAATGGCAATAGGTAAATTGGCCCACCTGCCATAAGCAAAACAAGAGACACAGACACAATACATACAAAGATTCTGGTTTTTTTCCTAACTAATAGCACTTTTTGTATCCCTGTTCTTAATAAATACAATGTAACATGTAGTCATTTGTCTCATGTTCTGCTTTGCTTCACCTGTTCTAAACAAATTTATGGGAACAAGTTTCTAGAACAAAATTTCAGCACTGATCAGGGGGTAATATTAAATGCAAGTTCCGCGTACTTTGAGGGGCTGCCCGGAGTGTTGCTGAATGTGACTGGTCAAGCAGATATTTTGTCACATCACAACAAGAATGACTACAAGAAACATTGTCAGGTATCTGGCAGAACTGAGGATACAACACACAGCCAAAAAGTGTAGGGAAAAATAAAAAGATAAAACAGCGACATAATAAAGGATCACAATGCGTGCAGTGGAGCAAACCGAAAAACTACAAAGTGGTTTGACAAGCTAGACACGATTTTGAGGCGCCACCAGCTTGTGATGACCCCAGCGGTGCCCTGGATTCAGCTTAAATGTAAAAAGAAAATCAACAACGTCTGCAACACTCCTCACTCTGCTGTCTGTCTGCAGCAGCTTTTGTCATTTGCTTACCTAACAGCACATAGAAAGTATAAGGTTTGTCCCATTGCTGCTATTTTAATTACTTACAGTATATGCAAATGTTCCCTTTTGTAAAAATGCAAAGGAAACACAAGGAGGAACTAAGTACCAAAGACTGGTCCTACTTCACAGCATTGCCATGATGTCCACTGTGGTCCTGTGCAGCCTAGCACTAGCCTGGTAAGAGTTATTGGTTTCATAGTGGACCCTACCATACTATACATGTTCATTGAAAGCGATATTGGATAAAACTCTGCACCAAATGCCACCCATGTCATGTCAAAAGACTTCTTTTGGGACTTGTACAGCCATCTACATCATCATTCTTTCACCTAGCCTGAATGTTGCTATTAGTCCTTATTGTAATTCTGTCCACACTACATTCCCCAGGCAGCGGTGGATGGCCTGGTTGTGTGTTAGAGCACGGCAAGCATCAAACCCAAATAGGGACAAAATCTCATTATTTCTCAGCAGGCTGCATAATGGGTCAGGTGGGGGGGGAAAAAAAAAAAACAAAAAAAAAACAAACACATCGACATTTTCCTACTACAATTGAGCAGGCATTAAAACCCCTCAGAAATCTGATTGCAGCACTTATGGGAAGCTGGCCCGCTGCTGTTGGGAATGACCTGTCGCTTTGTACCCTGCCCCCCACAGCATGTTGCTCAGCTTCATTTTTAACTACAAATAGACTGCTTCGCATTCACAGAACCATGGCCAGAGAATATGCTAAGCAACAGGATTGCTTCAGGTTGTAGGAATACACCTCTTGCTTCGAAGGCTGAATTATTTTTTGCTTTGTGGTTCAGTAGGCAGTTCTCGGCTTTTACATGCTTAGGGGTTGGGGATTCTTACTAAAGATTCCCTGGGTATAGACATACTCATTGTGTTATATATCAGTTTGGACAATAGATAAAGTATTTTAGATTATGTACAAAAACAACTACACTTGGGAAATTCAGAAACATTAAGGTTCATAGAGAAAGGCTGACAGGTCATTCAAAAAACAAAAACAAAAAAAACCCAAAAAAACACAGTTCTGCAAAACAGTATTGAGCCCAGTGACCCCAGCCATTAAACTTTCAAATATCATGAGAAGTTCTGACATTATCATGCTGTCACCACACACAGAAACCCCCAATCCACACAAACCTAGCTGCTGCTCGGAGACAGAGGCTCCGACTGTAAAGCAGAATAACCTTTTCCATTATCTCTCCAGCCAGTATGGCATGGACCAAACTCAGTAAACAACAGCTCGGGTATATGGGTCTGTGCCGCAAAGAGCCTGTGTCAACACAGGGCACTTAGCTACAGGCAGCCATGCAACTCACACTGCAGTAACTGCACCCTGCCCTGGCATGGTTTCTGAATACAATGTGTGTGTTTGTGTGTGTTTGTGTGTGTGTCTGCATACAGGTTGCCCCCTGTGCCAGAGGGTAGAGTTGTTGCCCTAGATCTGATTCCCTCCCTGTGTAGCACAGTATTCAAATGTTTAAAATACCAAAGTTTCTCTTAGTCAACAGCCCCAGGTCAGGCATTCTGTTCCATGGGGAATACAGAGGGAGGCAGAGAAGATTGACAAAAGAAGACAAAGACAAGGAAAGGGAAAGGAGGGCAAGAAAAAGAGAGCAAGAGCATTTTAAAGCCAGAACATCATAAAAGCAAACAAAGGCCAGGAAGGGCATACTGGGACTTATATGATTTACCCCAGTAACCTTTCTGAGTAACTTCCCCAACACTGTATGTCTCGTCCAATCCGTTAGCAATTCTGGAAGTGGCAGCAAAAAGTAAAATATTTCTAACTGATCAAATTCAAATTTGACAAAATATAGTGTCAAAAGCATTTGTAAACTAAGTGTTGGCTTAGTTTTCTGAGGACCTTATCACTGATATGATAACAGTCCCAACTCCTGAACAACAACTGTTATTGAGTTACACTTTGTTGTGATCTTTATAGTCATCATTTGGTTGGTAACAGGCATTTATATGATATTGAGAAGTTGTAGAAACCATAACATTAAGCTTTTGGTTGCCTAAGGTGACTAAATCATTACAATATTCTAACTATGTATAACTGGAGTGATGATAGCCCTGTGAATATAGTCAAACATAAGTTATTATTGCAAAACTACCTTTTTTGCTCTGTCTTTGTTAGTCACACAGACACGAACGCAGACACATAACAGTCTGCATAAAGACGAGTGGCTCAGTTTAAATAATTGGGCAAAAAATTTAACAAACAGAGACATACTAAATTTATATTTTGTATACGCAAAGAAAGGGCCTGAAAGTAGGGCCCAAATCCAAAGTCTGGCCCCCCTGTATGGTCAGTACTTAGTAATATCCCTTTCGGCAATTATCAGAGCTTGTAAATGCTTTTTGTAGCAGCCAAGAGTCTTTCAGATCTTGTTTGAGAGATTTTTGCCCGTTCTTCTTTGCAAAAGGCTTCTAGTTCTGTGAGTTTTGTGGACAATCTTGCTTGCACTAATCTTTTGAGGTCTATCCACAGATTTTCTATGATGTTTAGGTCGGGGGAATTTGAGGGCCATGGAAAAATCTTCAGCTTGCGCCTCTTAAGGTAGTCCATTATGGATTTTGAAGTGTGTTTAGGATCGCTACCCTGTTGTAGAAGCCATCCTCTTTTCATCTTCAGCTTTTTTACAGATGGAGTGATGTTTGCGCCCAGAATTTGCTGGTATTTAATTGAAGCCATTCTTCCTTCCACCAGTGAAATGCTCTGAGCTTGTGTTCCCGTGCCACTGACTGCAACACAAGCCCAAAGCATGACATGAGTCCGCCCCCGTGCTTAACAGTTGGAGAGATTTTTCTCCAAACATACCTTTGCTCATTGTGGCTAAAAAGGTCTATTTTAAATTCATCAGTCCACAGGACTTGTTTCCAAAATGCATCGGGCTTGTTTAGATGTTCCTTTGCAAACCTGTGACACTGAACTTTGTGGTGAGGACATAGGAAAGGTTTTCTTCTGATGACTCTTCCGTGAAGGTCATATTTGTGCAGGTGTCGCTGCACAGTACAACAGTGCACCACCACTCCAGAGGCTGCTAAATCTTGCGGAAGGTCTTTTGCAGTCAAACTGGGGTTTTGATTTTCCTTTCTAGCAATCATACGAGCAGTTCTGAAAGTTTTCTTGGTCTTCCAGACCTCAACTTGACCTCCACTGTTACTGTTAACTGCCGTTTTTTGATTACATTACGAACTGCAAAAGTGGCTGCCTGAAAACACTTTGCTATTTTCTTATAGCCTTTTCCTTCTTTTTGGCCATCAATTATTTTAATTTTCAGAGTGCTAGGCAGCTTCTTAGAGGAGCTGAGGGCTGCTGATCGTTGGGACAAGATTTGAGGAGTCATACTATTTATAAAGCTTTGAAATTTGCATCACTTGGCCTTTCCTAACAATGGCTGTGAACAAGCCATAGCCCCAACAAGCTAATTAAGGTCCGAGACCTTGGTAAAGGTTTTCTGAGACCTCAAATCTCTTGGGGTTACCAAACTTCTCTCTGGTGCTCCTTTCCTTTTTATCACTCTAATCTTGTACAAAACAGAAATAATAAACTAATCTTGCTTAAAAAGTTTCCCTTTTAACTTTATATCTTTTGGAGTTCAGTTCATCTTCTACTCAATTAACTATTCACAGTAAAGGACATTTTGACCAGGGGTACCCACACTTTCTGATGGCACTGTATTTTCATATACATATTATCTATTGTGTACCTGCTGCTTATCAGCCCTTCTATGACTCCAAAGTTTGATAATGTTTCTAAATGTTGTTTGCTGTGGTTGAGATTTTCTAGGATAGTTTTGTCTTGTGGATTATTTATTAATGCTCATCGGCTGTTGTTTGGGCTTTCTTTGTACTCTACTCTTTATTTTGTACTCTACACTTTCAGTTTACTACTTCTGATGGACTAAATCATTATGACAACAACACTCTCATTCAGGCAGAAGATTCTGCACTAAGGGCAAGTGGGGGAAAATAGATTTCTAACATAGATCAGAACTTTACAGTGAAAAGGATGTATTTACGGACCCCAGCTCATATGCGGCTATATTTGACTGATTTCTGGCATTAATTTTCAAACTTGGCTGGAGGTGATGTTAGAGTACACTCTAGCTTACAACCCTGCTAACAGGATGGGAAGGGATCAGGGATAATTTAAGACAGGACTTTGTTACTAAAAACACATCAAATATAGAACCCCTACACCCAGGAGAAAGGACAGGGTCTAAATCCACCATGGCAATCTTAAAACAGTAGTGTTAATTATTTTGTTTTGCTAATGATGTAAACATTTTAGTATAGTGTACCAGCAGTACTAATCAACACAAAATATCCTAAATCCTCGATGCAACATCAAGAAAAGTGCAGGAGTTTGAAGGACGATTCTCACAGTTTTATCTTGATACTTTTACTGCTACACACCCAGACTATGTGGGCCTCTTCCAGCTCCATGCAATATACACAGCTAACAATGTTTATTATCTCTCTCTCTCTCTCTGTCAGTGACCAAAACAAGGTGTTCTTTCGAGACCTGAGAACCCACAACAGATGGATGCCCATAATGTTAATGAAATACTGCCGTAATATTGTGACACATGCCATCTGCTGTGAAAAAAAAAAAAAAAGTGCCTACACGCTGTGTGAGTGAAAATGTGCAAGAGAGAGGCTTGGCTAATGTGTGTGTGTGTGTGTGTGTGTGTGTGTGTGTGTGTGTGTGTGTGTGTGTGTGTGTGTGTGTGTTCACGATTTTGTTTGTGTTACAGAGGAATAGCCTAGACAATGTGAGTGTGACAGAGAAAGGTACAGCATGTGTGTATTAAAGCAAAAGAGAGACAGTGAATAGGTGTCTGTGCATTCATGTGTAGGGTGTGATAAGCCTCTATGTATGATGCTTGGCTGCCAGAGGAACAAATATCCACAGCCATGAATCATACACAAGGATACAACGGCCCACACACACTCTCCTTCACATGCTAAATTTGCATAGAACGTACACACACACACACACACACACACACACACACACACACACACACACACACACACACACACAAATGCGCATGCATGCACACACACAGCACCTAAATGTAGGACAATCTCTAATTTGATTCTGCCCTGCTCCTTTGAGACGTAATTAAAGCATTAAAAAGCTTTGTGCGCTGGTGAGGCAATTGAGACAGTCTTCGGCGAATAAATGGGATTCATCGTTTCAGGAAATTGCTGCCCCACCCCCATCCCCCACCCACCAACCCAAAGCCCACTCATCACCCCCCCTCCCCAACACACACACACACACACACACACACACACACACACACACACACACACACACACACACACACACACACACACACACACACACACACACACACACACTTCCCCTTCCCGGCCTCATCATCTGGTCCAATCCATGTGAAATCTACTGTGAACCATAATGTCTATTTTAAATAAGAATCAGGCTAAGGCTGTTTCTGCTCAATAGATCAGTCGACAAAGGCGATGGGAAGGTATGGAGATTACCGGGGGGGGCTCGTCTTTACCCACACAGACCATACTACAGTGATTAGACACACCAACAATACATGAATAAAGTACATATATCCAGTTGAGTATTTAGACACACAAGCAGAGTACATCCAAATACAATACAAACTCAAACACAATAACAGCAGGATACGTTGGAAAACATCCTCCTCAGTATAAATCCTGCCTGAGGGTAGTCGCAGCATGGGGATTGTATTTCCTGGAGCACTGCCTGACTGCTTACATCTCAGTTGGACTGTGCTTGTGTGTGGTATATGTTTGTGTGTCTGTGTGTGTGTGTGTGTGTGTGTTTGTGTGTGTGATTGTGTGTGTGTGTGTGTGTGTGGAGAGGCTGAGGAATAGGATTGTGTCTTCAGCTGCTCTGGACAGGGGCTTTAGAGCGCGAGGAGAGCCTAATCCTGTTTGGGCCAGGAATTTGATTTTGATTATTATCTCTCACGAACCAAGCCAAGGCTTACCCCCATTTCTGCAGTGTTATCCCCACAACACACACACAAACACACACACCTCCCCCTCGCAGCCCAACAGATTTGACCTCGTTAAGATGCTTTAAAGGGGATTATTCTACTTTTATCACTTCAAGTGAAGTGCCCTTGCAAACATAGGCTTGGCATGGCTCGCCCTCCCTCCCCACTCTGCACAACTATCTTGACCCCCTTTGGAAGGCCAGCCAAGCGCGGAGTGCAAACACACACACAAACACACACACCTCCCCTCGCAGCCCAACAGATTTGACCTCGTTAAGATGCTTTAAAGGGATTATTCTACTTTTATCACTTCAAGTGAAGTGCCCTTGCAAACATAGGCTTGGCATGGCTCGCCCTCCCTCCCCACTCTGCACAACTATCTTGACCCCCTTTGGAAGGCCAGCCAAGCGCGGAGTGCAAACACACACACCTCCCCTCGCAGCCCAACAGATTTGACCTCGTTAAGATGCTTTAAAGGGATTATTCTACTTTTATCACTTCAAGTGAAGTGCCCTTGCAAACATAGGCTTGGCATGGCTCGCCCTCCCTCCCCACTCTGCACAACTATCTTGACCCCTTTGGAAGGCCAGCCAAGCGCGGAGTGCAAACACACACACCTCCCCCTCGCAGCCCAACAGATTTGACCTCGTTAAGATGCTTTAAAGGGGATTATTCTACTTTTATCACTTCAAGTGAAGTGCCCTTGCAAACATAGGCTTGGCATGGCTCGCCCTCCCTCCCCACTCTGCACAACTATCTTGACCCCCCTTTGGAAGGCCAGCCAAGCGCGGAGTGCAAACACACACACCTCCCCCTCGCAGCCCAACAGATTTGACCTCGTTAAGATGCTTTAAAGGGGATTATTCTACTTTTATCACTTCAAGTGAAGTGCCCTTGCAAACATAGGCTTGGCATGGCTCGCCCTCCCTCCCCACTCTGCACAACTATCTTGACCCCCTTTGGAAGGCCAGCCAAGCGCGGAGTGCAAACACACACACAAACACACACACCTCCCTCAAGCCCAACAGATTTGACCTCGTTAAGATGCTTTAAAGGGGATTATTCTACTTTTATCACTTCAAGTGAAGTGCCCTTGCAAACATAGGCTTGGCATGGCTCGCCCTCCCTCCCCACTCTGCACAACTATCTTGACCCCCTTTGGAAGGCCAGCCAAGCGCGGAGTGCAAACACACACAAACATGACACTTAAGGCACACTGCCCTGCAAACATCAATGCACAAAAATGTAGTAGACTCTACCTACAAACACACACATTCACATAGCTATGTACACAAACATAGCAGACACAAGGTGAGGGAGAGCATACCATAACACGACACAAAAACACACAAGAAAAGAGTGCAGAGATTGCAAAGCCAAGGGAAATGGGCAATTTTTCAAGAGTCAGGAAAGTGGTGAGGCCGACATGGCTGTGGGTTTGGAGACCGTGGCTGAGATTAAAGCCAGCTACGCAGAAGGGGGGCTTTAAGATTACACCCAGTACGGTTGTGCAGATGATTGATGCCTGCTTGTAAAAACCAAGGTTATTACTTACAACAGCCGGCGAAGAAGGGAAGACAGGGAGACGCGAAAGGAAGATTAGTCCCAAAGTTCGAAACAAATAAGTGGACAATGAAAGCAGAAAGCTGGATTCCGGTATGTGGCTGACACAGTGGAACTTCTGTTTAATTTGTTCAACTGAGGTGACGCACTAAAGTTCTTGCGTGTGCATATTAAAAGTTTTAAAAGTAAGTACTATTTTTTCCCCTGATTACGATCCAAGTCATTTAATTTTGATTATTTGCTAATGACTCCCAATGTAATCTTTACCTTATGATACAGTATAATGAAATTTCAGCGTGATTTATGCCGTGTTTAGACTGTCAATAATACATAAGCCCCCTTTCCACCAAACCTCTCCTAAGTCAGAATAAGTGCAAACGCATCCCGCATTTTTTAACTTTCCAAAACAATGATGTCCACATCACACAGCGACTGGCCAGGAGTGCAGTAGCGAGAAAGTAAACAGAATTTTAACTTCTCCCTGGCATTATCTTCTTTCATTCTACACACGACTACTTCTGTTGTTATTCATATGTACAAGTGAGTGCAACACTATAAATGTATTCAAGAAAAGATGTTGGCAGTTATCCTGATATCTGAACAATTATCGCGTCTCGCCCCTCTCTGCAACAGCAGGCCTTTCACCTTGCCTTGGACTGTGCTTTTTGGAACAACTAGGAAGACTTTTGCCTTCAGACACAGTCAGACAATAAAGCTGAGGATTCCAGCCAGAAAAAACATAGGGTCATCTGGTAAACAACGCAATACTTTGTCATCCAGCAGCATACTGCTTTTTTTTTGCCAAATAAATGTGAACATTCCTGGCAGAATAGTTTATGACACGAACAGTGTAACTCTGCCGATTACCTCCTAATCTTCTTTGTGATATCTATAGCGGTATGCCCACATCAATGTAGCCCCTAGCATTTTTTAAAACACTGTTCTATTTTTGGTCTCAATATCCGCTAAGGTTGAAGAAATTTCATTTGCCTGAGAGTCACCCGTTCAAATATCAAGCATTTTTAATTGGGATGGGACTGGTTGCACTTGGGACTGGCAGGGCGCCGACCTCACAGTAGGGTGGTGCCAATACCTGCCAACATGTATTGGCACCAACATGAATGCAACACGATAAAAAGCAGCCCATCTCACAGTGCCCCTCCGAACAAACAGGCTGAGCAAGGGAGGTTTTCATGGCCTTGCTGTGAATCCTCATGGTGTCTGAATGGGATCTTGGTGGGGATGAGGTGATGTATTGTTCCAGTCAAGGCCTTACTGCTCTTATGCACACAAACAGAGCAGCTAATTCTCTTGTCTGAACTGGTGCAGTGCTTTTCGTTTTGGCAGGTCTAGAGGCCCTGGCCAGGCCGGGCCAATCAAGCAGCCCCCCATCGAGCTGCTTTGTTCCAGCCCATCGCACCGTTCTGCTCTGGGGAAGTGCTGTAACCCCCCCCCCAAACCTCCCTCCTTCCCGACCCCCACACACTCCTGAATACTGATGCAGCCACTCCACTCCACACACCCCCTACGTTTACTCCCACACAAAAACACACAAACACACACACCACCCAATGAGCTCTCATCTACGTGTGTTAACGTGCATATAGACACACAAGCACAAACTCATTAATATTCTACTTTTTTCTCTTCCCGCACAACATCCTTCAGTCATGTAGACACAAACGCGCACACACACACGCACACACACACACACGCACACACACACACACACACACACACACACACACACACACACACACACACACACACACACACACACACACACAAATCTGCACATTCGCTGAAAGAGAATAATGTATACAGACAACAAAAGGCCATCCCACACAAACAAAGCTGTCAATGGCTTATGAATTTATAAAATCACAGCCTATACAACATGCCACCCCCTCATCGATATGCACACGTTGTCTGTAATTGCCGCAGAAACACACACATACACATATTCACATCTGTGGCCCCTGCAGACTTGAGCAAAACCAAAAACCTGGTACAACTCCTTTGACATCTGTTTTTATTTATATTCACGTTCTCTCTCTTGAATTTGCTCAGTACTTTATGTAAGGCAAAGTTGCCCAAGAGGACAAACGGGTGGACATATAGTTCAGTTTGTAAATCATATTTTCATCAACGTTTAAAAGGAGACACCCTACTTGCTATGCTATATTTACATGAAAAAAATTTAAATATTTTTAATATTTAAATTTTTGTGAAAACCTTTCAGCTTAATTTGTTTTTATAGTATGTTTTATCTGAAGACAGAGATACACCACACAATAAGCTATCCTGTATTTGCTTGGCCTGGTCTGCAACGTATGATTTTGTCACTCCTTGTTTATGTTTTCTTATAATCTCTTAATGACATCTACTCTGTACATTTCTAAATAGTTCATGAAGGTTTCTCTTCAGTTATTTCTGTCCAACACAATAAATAACCACAAGGTGAAAGTTCTCTAACTGATTGGCCCAGCAGGGGACTACATCATTCATAGAGTGGTGACATATTTTTCTGTCGCCTTGATTCAGTATTTCCATCAAGTCAGAGGTTGCCCTGGTGTACGCTGTGAACTCCAAAGGGCTTGTGCAGAAAGTGTGTGTGTATATGTGTCTGCATGTGTGTCTGTTTTGCTTTAGCTACTGTAGATCCACACTAATCCATCTAAAGCTGTATAATGTGGTGCACCAAACACTGGACTTTGCGAAAATGTTCTCAAAAGAGAATACTTTTGAAAACATTTCAAAATGTATGGTGTGCATCTCTGAGAATCTTGACTGACTCACTACACTCATCATGTTTGCTATGTAAACACCTAACCAGAAAGCCACTCGGCAGATATGGCGTAAAGCTGCTGAATCAAATGGTGTATGTATGACAAACTGAACGGACTAATACCAAAGACCAAAGTGACACCATTTTCCTCCCAATCAGGGTCAAAACCTGGGGATGGGAATTTCATTTGATATTTTGAAGTTTAAACAACATTTAGTTTAAAAATTCGATAGAAAGAGAGAAAGGGCAAAAGAGATATGCATGACAAACAAGAAAGAAATTGAACTAAAACTGAGCATTATTCAGTACCTAGGCTTGGCAATATAGCGATATATGCTGTGAGATAATATAAATTTAATCAACTGTCTGAGATTTTTCCATACTGTTGGTAGGAATTCCTTTAATAACTCTTGGTTTATTAGGCTCTTTGGGCAACATTGCAATCCAGTGAGCAGGGCTGCTCGTTGCATTATTTTTTAGTGTGACGAGTACCTGGATTAGCCGAGAAACACATAGTTATTTCAGTTATTAAGAGTTTCTCTATTGATTTTTCAGATATTATACCATATCACAACATATACTGATATCAGACTATTAAAAAAAAAAAAACACATACTGAGATCGAAGATTTTATCCATATTACCCATTATATAATTCAGTTATTTGGCAGTGATGCACAGTATACAGGATGGCAGTTGCAACCTCGAGTGTTAAGCTCAAGTCCACAAGAGGCGCACAGCCAAAACTTTTCACTACATTTTGGATGACCCGTAACAACAGTCTCATGTAATAAGTCAAACACAGGTTGGAATTGGATATACTTGGGGCACCCTGTGGCTTAGGGGTTAAGACACTGATGATGAGCTGCAACTTCCCCTGGGACCTTTGTAGCATTTCTCTCCCCAATTTCCTGTCATCTCTCTACTGGCACTATCTAATAAAGGAATAAAATACCCACCCCCAAAAAAAATTATAAGAAGAAGTACATATACTGGGGTGCACAGGTCTTCTGTATAAAGAAGGTATAAGTCAAAGTATTTGAATGTGTATTCATATGTATCTCTTTGAGTCCAAGTCAGTGCGTATGTGTCTGTTTAACAAGAGAAGGGCTTCACCAATCTACACCCCTCCTTCTTAAACAACCCCAAAGCATTTTGACAATCATCCACTGCGGCCCCTCACAAAAATCAACATCACCTGTGAACCATGGCCTCAACTCCACCACTCAAAAGCAGGGCCTCCTGCTTGGTGGGAGTGTTTTCTTTTTTTTTTGGGGGGGGGGCGTCCGTTTGTCATGCTAATCAGCTGGCCTAACCTTAACGACCCAGACATCTGCCGGCCTGCGTGTGTCAAGCCCCACATTCAATTTGTTCCCCAGATACAAAAAGCAGATAAGACCCTTGAGGCTGGTAAGAATGTGTGTGTGTTTGCGTGTGTGTGTGTCCTTGTTGTTGATGTATCAGTGAAAGGGAAAATCCTTTTATTTCTATGCATGTATTAGAGTAATAATTACCAGCAGAGAGGAGAGCCAAGGTGCATATTTGTGCGTTCTATGCCGTACTCATGCTTTCTGCTGTGTGTCTGTGTGTATGCACGCACTAATGTCAAGTACCCACACCAACAAATACACACAGCCAGGCTTGTTGCTTGCACACACACATGAACACGTGTGTGTTTGCAGCAGAGCCACATAGCGGAAGGGGGGGGGGGGAGTTTGTTTAATGGGCGAGACAGGGGACCGTGGGGATTAAGCTCCCCCCAGCTGGAGGCTTTAGAGGAAAGGCTGGGGGCTGTTCTTTTAATTCAAGTGGGCTTAATAATGCCTGTGCACCCTCTGCCCCTGACCCTCCCACCACTACATTAGATCTGGGAGGAAACGCATGATAAAGGGAGACAAGCAGTAGGAGGAGGGAGTGTGTCTGTGTGTGTATCAGTGTGAGTTTGTGTGTGCGTGCGTACAACCTGTGGCCATCCACAGTTGAGCATGGGCTCCAGGGACTCGAGAGATTTCACCTCCATATTACTTGTGTTACTCTCCAGCTATGGCACCAGGCCTTTCTGTTGCTCCACTTTCACGCCACAGCCAGCTTTGTAGAAGCTGCATTAGGATTAATCAACACCTGAACAATATGGGAAATGCTATGAACTGGGTCAGGCAATATGCCACTATCAAATGAGGCTTTTTCCTCTTAAACCAATGAACTGTGCCCATAACCCATAATGACGGTGGATTAAAATGCACCCATTGAAAAAAAAGAAAAAAGGCACATGAATCCCTGTTAAACCGTGGTCTTCTTTGTATCTAAATGGGACAACTATCTAAAATAAACAAAATCATTCTTTGTCATTTTTGTTTTCTAGATATAACAACAATATAGTTTAAAAAATATAAATCCCAGTAAAAAAGTAAGCACTTACACTAAGCATAACCATGACTTTTGAACACACAATATGCACCAATATAATTAAAACACAATGTTAAACTCAAGAATGGCATGAACCCATACTGTGCATCTCTGGAAATATAGCAGCAACCATCTAAATGGTGGTAAAATGGACTGGCCCAGTGATGGAAAGGAAAACCTTTTCTTGTGTCTGAATATGAAACAGCTAAAAACTGATTATCCTCTGCCATTAGGCCCTTTCACATACACTTTAGGTTAACAAAATAAATTGCCTAGAGTGTCCCACTAAAGGAAACAGCTTTTATGATTCACACAAGAATTGCTTCAACAGTACTTTAAAGCAACGTGACCACACATCACCACCACTGCCAATACAGCCTCCTCTGCAAGTCCTCCGCTGCTGTAAATTAGCATCATGCATGAGAGGATCCTTGATTGTGCATATCCATAGTGGAAATGTAATGCTTTTGTTCACTTCATATGCCAGTTTAGAACTTTAACGCTAATGTTACTACAGTGTGAACAAAGAAAAATAAAACAAAAGCATATTCAGTGGTGACTGAGTCAGTTTGAGAGATCCATCATCTGTCATTATGATGCAGTGCTGTTACTCTCTCATCCTCCAGCTCCTTATCTTTGACACTCATATCTATATGGGTGTCACACATTCTCCCAATCCTCAGGCCCCTGTGACAGCAGCAGCAGCAGCAGCAGCAGCTGAGAAGTGACAGTATATTTCTGTTTCAAGCCATGGCAAAAGGTGGGAAGTGAGTACACAGGTGTATTTGCGGGGAGGTTGTGGTGGGTTAAGACTGAACCAGCTGTAGCACCAATGAAGAGACATGCTAAATTCCCAAACCCCATTTTTAATCCTGTGTGTTGGGTGTTAATACTCCAATCGGGCTGCATAAAGGCACTCAATTGGATTAGATAAACAACCTCCTATCAGACAAGCAGGCAGGCAGGCGGACAGGAGTGGGATGGCCCAGCTGCTCTCACTTTGGAAAAGGTGACTGAGTTCTCACAACATCAGGAGGTGACTGCTTCGCCACTTCAACTGGAGGAAAGGAGGGCTAGCTTGGAAGCAGGGCGTCTAGAGTGGCAACTTGTCCCAGTAATTCCCCAATATTTTAAGTACTGCATGAACATAATTAAAAATGTGCAACTCTACTTTAGGGTTGTCAACGAATATTCTAAATTTACTTATATAATTAAATTGTTAAAAAATAAAAAATAAAAAATAAATAAAAAACAAACCGGACATTTCATTGTGAAAATCAATAGTCCATTGTGAAATAAAACAAACAAAAAACCACAGCACTACTCTGGCTGTGACCTGTGGCTGAGACACAGTGAAAGCCAACAAACCCTTTATTTTTGCATTACTGGTCAGTCTCATTTTACGTGTTATTCCACAATACTTACTGAGAGAAATAATTCACATCCCATAAGAAAATGAATAAGTGTGATCTTCGCCCTGCACTACATTCAGTGGGTCTTCACCATCAGATTTTATTCAGTAAGAGATATTTTATTGAGGATAGACGTCAGGGGAGCACCACTAAAACTGTAGTGGGCTTTTGGATTTGCAGTTGAGGTGCTCTAATAAATAAAAAAATAAATATCCTTTTAGATAATCAGCTTCAAACTTGTGGGATGCACCGCTAATACAGGATTTCACTCCTCTGACAAGCCAGGCTGCGACCAAAGGATCCTAAATCCTCGCATCCTGCTCCCACATATCAGCAGCCACACAGACTAACTGCCAAAGGGCAAACCATTCATGTCACAAAAGACATTCAGGTTCTAGCTTCAGCAAACAACTCTTCCCCTTTCAACAGTAAAAGAACTAGTGGAGGCGACAAGATGTTGCCAAGGAAAAGCAAAGGGCACAGTGCCTGGCAACACAACAGCCTTCTTGCTGATGTGTATACCTGCTCAGCACTTACACAAATACCTCTTTGTTATAGTTGCCCTTGCAGGAGAAAAGTTAAATGTCAACCAAAACTAGGAGGTTTAAATACAGTTAGGCCGCCAAATTTGAGTTTCAGGCAGGTTTCTTTTGGGACCATGCATGATGGAGCTGGCTCCGTTTGTCATTTTAAGCCTGTGTACCAGCCAATAACTAAAATTATTTAATCTGAGTCCTTGGCTGCCAGTCACTAAACATAAATGTTTAACCAATGGGCTGAGAGCCCTCATCACTGATGAATGCGTGCCCTGGACTGAGTTTCTGTTACCATGGAAACTTGAGATTTAGGGGAACAGAGATGTGCGCTTTTTCCAGTCATAAAAACACCCACCTGCACAGGATAGTGTACAGTGCATGCTGAGTGGTTCAGCTGCCATGTGATGACCGTAACAACCACACTTTGGTTTTGTTTCCCTTTCTGAGAAATGTTATAAGGGGACACCGGCTAATAAAGATCTGGTTTTGGCAATTTGGAGAATGCAGCCAATTGAAACTAAACTGACACAGGGGTGTAAATATCAGATGGTTGCGAGTTAGGACAGCATTCATTAGAGCTGCTGGATTTGGAGGATGGCTTCAATGCCATCATCTGGGAAAAGTTGGGACAGTGTAAAGCCAAAACAAAAATATATTTTCTCTCTATAATGTCATGTGACATCTTCTGCAGAACTTGCCAGGACTAAACACTGCAGTTAGAAACCAACATTAGTTACTATTGTCCAAAAATCCCCGACATTTCATAATGGCTCTGTCTGAATTAAAGCATGCTGTCAAAAAACAAGTTGCATTCGTAATCTCCCTGCCTAACTAACCTGCGTTGACAAACCAGCTGGAGCAAGCACTTAATTTCTTGATAAATGTCACATTAAAAAGCACTTACTGAGTGTCTTGATTGTGGAAACATCATGTCAGTTCCTTGTCTGTTGCTCTCCTTCCCAAACACGATTAACTGTGTGCCCTGCGTTTGTATTTTTTCCTTGCGTTGGTCCTTTGTCCAAAACTAGCCCAGCCTTTAACAGGAGCTGTCCAGCGTTAGCAGGATGACTAGCTAACGGTAGCTAGCGACCCCCACTCCCCCCCCAAACCCCCCCCCCCAAAAAAAACAAAAAAATTAAGCTTAAGATAAGAGATGCACTTTGCCGCCGTTAGAGAGGTGAAAGAGTCGGTGTCTTCTCCGGATGATTCAAGACCATTCAGCTGTACCTGTCCCGACCCCGTATTTACTGTATCTGTGAACAGGAAACCACCATCAGTGTCGGCTCCTCACTGGCTAAGCTAGCTAATTCTTCAAAAGCTGTCCGTCAAAATGATTCATCGCTGTTGCGAGCTTTCCTTCTCAACGCACCAGTGGCAGCGGCAGCGATGCGAGCTAAACGCGGGTAAATTAATAACGTTATGCACACAGCGGTGCTTCGGATGAAGCTAGCTGGCGGAAGGTAATGGTTTCTTCCTTCGTCTCGTGCTGGCCCTTCAAAGCTTTCAGTTTGCGCTCCTCGGCCAGCTGCGACTACACCGATGAGAAAGTAAGAAGAAAAAAACGGTGTAATTCTCAGAAATAACAAAATGTCTGCGGGTTCGTCTACGTTGAATCCCGTTTCGTCCGACGGCAGCAAATAGTCTGTGTTGTCGCTCAGACGGCAAAAAACAAACAAACTTCTAACTGAAATGTTCCCAGACTCTGAACGCTTATCCTTTTGAACACAGGAGTCCTGGAGAAACAGAGTGGATTTGTCAGTGTTGGTGAAGCCAGAAAGTCAGTCCATTCCTGGAGCTGGTGGGTAGGTGCGACGCTGCTGAGATGAACGCCCCACACAGAAACACGGCGGGTAGATGCGCGGTGGGCGACGCGGTGCCGAGCAGATCTACACGCCGCAGATCTACCTCGACGGCCGGCTGATGTCTGAGCAGCTAGCGCCTCCTGTGGACAGGTCACCACACGGTCTCACAGGCACCGGAGGCGTAGTGTGTGGATGACAGTGCACCGGTCTACTGCTTCCAGCATCCAGGGCAGCCATAACTTCACCCAACCCTTCTCTCAAACCCACTGAAGCCAGGTCCCAAGCCGCTATAAAAAAAATCCCATCGCCCTTTTTCACAATTTGTGGCTGTAAAACACCATGGTCAGCTCTGTCAAAATGGTTCTGAGAACCCCTCAGACACAACTTGGTGCTGCTCTGGGGAAAGTATTTACACTACAGTATTGTTGCAGACACTGTTTGTGTCATTTAGTTAGCCAGTTAGCAGTATTCATCAGCAACTGGAGTATAGTCAGTCATATCCTTATCTGGCCTTTGCCAGGATTTGATAAAAAGCCCAAATTTTATTAAAAGACTATTAAAAGCAACTTTAATCAATATTTGTATAATAATGTATCAAATGACAATGTGAAAAATGTGTCAAAGGAGCAGCTGGTAGTGATGATTATTCGTTTAACTGTTTAATTATAATTGCTGTAAATTTAATTACATTTAAATTTAATTGGATTTTTATTTGTTTCAATGTCTTCTCTGTGCTGCCAGGTATAAAATTCTGGTAGAAAATAGTAAGCCATTTTATTTTGATTTATTTCAGTCACATTTTAAGATATTTAGCATTAAAATGTATTAGAATGAGGCTTTAAAAAAAATAAAATAAACACATGTAATGTATAAAAGTGTAGAATTAAACTCCTCTTTATGTCATTAAATCCCCCAGTTCTTAGAAATATCACCAAGGACATAATCTCAGTGTCCTCAGTTGGCCACAGCGCTGTTGTTTTGTTGAATTTATAGCCCTGGTTCCTCTTTGTTGATGTGGTGTGTCTGTTTTCCCTATGTTGCCATGATGTTAAAGATGGCTCCTCTTGACATATACATTATTGTATGACATGACTGCGATTTGCCCAAAGATGATCCTGCTTAAATGGAGCTCTGCTGGTTATCTTATCTTGCTTTGAAACTCAGTACAGCCATAACTTCACCCAACCCTTCTCTCAAACCCACTGAAGCCAGGTCCCAAGCCGCTATAAAAAAAAATCCCATCGCCCTTTTTCACAATTTGTGGCTGTAAAACACCATGGTCAGCTCTGTCAAAATGGTTCTGAGAACCCCTCAGACACAACTTGGTGCTGCTCTGGGGAAAGTGTTAAAATTACAGTATTGTTGCAGACACTGTTTGTGTCATTTAGTTAGCCAGTTAGCAGTATTCATCAGCAACTGGAGTATAGTCAGTCATATCCTTATCTGGCCTTTGCCAGGATTTGATAAAAAGCCCAAATTTTATTAAAAGACTATTAAAAGCAACTTTAATCAATATTTGTATAATAATGTATCAAATGACAATGTGAAAAATGTGTCAAAGGAGCAGCTGGTAGTGATGATTATTCGTTTAACTGTTTAATTATAATTGCTGTAAATTTAATTACATTTAAATTTAATTGGATTTTTATTTGTTTCAATGTCTTCTCTGTGCTGCCAGGTATAAAATTCTGGTAGAAAATACTAAGCCATTTTATTTTGATTTATTTCAGTCACATTTTAAGATATTTAGCATTAAAATGTATTAGAATGAGGCTTTAAAAAAAATAAAATAAACACATGTAATGTATAAAAGTATAGAATTAAACTCCTCTTTATGTCATTAAATCCCCCAGTTCTTAGAAATATCACCAAGGACATAATCTCAGTGTCCTCAGTTGGCCACAGCGCTGTTATTTTGTTGAATTTATAGCCCTGGTTCCTCTTTGTTGATGTGGTGTGTCTGTTTTCCCTATAGTGCCATGATGTTAAAGATGGCTCCTCTTGACATATACATTATTGTATGACACGACTGCGATTTGCCCGAAGATGATCCTGCTTAAATGGAGCTCTGCTGGTTATCTTATCTTGCTTTGAAAACTCAGTACAGCCATAACTTCACCCAACCCTTCTCTCATCCCACTGAAGCCAGGTCCCAAGCCGCTATTAAAAAAAAAATCCCATCGCCCTTTTTCACAATTTGTGGCTGTAAAACACCATGGTCAGCTCTGTCAAAATGGTTCTGAGAACCCCTCAGACATAACTTTGTGCTGCTCTGGGAAAAATGTTAAAATTACAGTATTGTTGCAGACATTGTTTGTGTCATTTAGTTAGCCAGTTAGCAGTATTTATCAGCACCTGGAGTATAGTCAGTCATATCCTTATCTGGCCTTTGCCAGGATTTTATAAAAAGCCCAAATTTTTGACAGGCCACCTTCTGAACTGCACTTAATTTTTTGGAGTACAGAGTGCCAGATGTCCTATACAAAAAAAAAAAAAAAAAAAGCTGACAGATGCTTTTTGGATTAAAACTAACATGACCCACCTTTACAATAACAAAAAATTTTCAGAATCAAGTTGCTGCAGAGATTACGTTCTTTCCCATTAAATGTTAACCTGATCCTTTTTGCCCCTGTAACTTGAGAATTCCATGTCGGTGATGACTTGATGGAATCGATGTCCACATTCACTTACAGAGTGGGGAGGTGGTAGCAAGGCAAACCAACAGCTGACTGAAAGGTAGAAAACGTCTGAAAAATCTTGTCAGTAATATAAACTATACATGATTTGTAGTATCATGTATACTCATGTATAAAAGGTCGTATGGTCCTTTAATCACAATACATAAGAAAACAATGTTCCACTCCAAAGGACGTACAAGGATGCAATACGAGAGCATAGGAACATATTTTATTCCAATTTAAAACATTTAAAGGAGAAGGCTATGAAAATCATTTTCATGTTTGAATGAGGTTCAGGCAACAGTGGTTGAAATGAAACATACAAAAGAGAAATATGGCTAAAATACTGTAAATCAATAACCATTAGGACCCTTTTCATGAGGGCGTTTCATGAATACAGTATCTCACCCACCCACTCCCTCCCCAACCTGACAAACACATGCATTAAAATGACATTTATCTTAAAAACAGCAGTTCATCATTAATCTTAAATATAGAATAAAATTGTCCTTTTTTTGTTAATTAATCACATACTTATTGTTTATTTGTTTTAAAAATTGGACCATGAAATTCACAGGCCCTCTGATTTTTCACAACATTGGCACTTGTTAAGAGTCTGGCTTTACAAAGAAAAGGGGATTGGCACACTCATTGTACATAATTTACATTTGGTATACTTAAAAAAAAAAAAAAAAAAATTCAAACAAAAATACATTACTTTCAATTTGTACACCACTACACAAAGTTTATTTTAACTCTTAAAAAAGTCTGTCATCTTAAGTGGTCCTAAATACATGTTAAGGTGTCTCAACCTTACAAAAGAAAAAAAATAAAAATGCAAAGATAGCTTTTTTTTTTTTTAATATCACTGTATGTCCATCCCTCTAAACAGAATGGATCTCAAGCATAAGCAATAGCCATCAAAAATGTACACACACATACACACACACACCTTAGAGTACCAACGAGCGCGCTTGAATGCACTTCTAAGTTGCATGAATGCAGGCCCATTGCAGTGGTGCAGTTTCAGTGCCTTCGACCCAGGGAAAGAATACACAGTCCAATCAAGTGGGGGAAAAAAACAAACAAAAAAAAAAAAAAAAAGAGAGCGGAGAATGGCTTACATGTAAACACACAGCATATTCACTCACTGGTTATTAAAACCACCAAAATGGCCATTTCAGTACCTTCACTTGGCAAGTGTTTCAATAAATACATTAATACTGAGGCTTAACACACAAGCTCCATTTGGAAAAACAAAATCATAATGTCAAAGTGGAATACAAAAGTCGCAATAATTTTACCACAGATCTGGGTCAAGCTACTACAAATGTTTAATTTATGATGTCTTTTCTGTTGCTGATTGATTTTGCTTGGCATAGTGTTTTGTACTGGATTGTCGTACTGGCGAACTTTCTCCAACTTGCATTCTATGCAGATAAAACAAATACAATGGAAAGGTTTTTAGATACCTGACCCAGCTCTTCTCCGGCTCATATTACTGGTAGTGTAGCCATCTGACCTTTTCTGTGCTGGTTCTGGTGCCCTCATAACCAGAGAAGGCATTAAGTCCACATGCTGTCAGCAGGCGAAAACTGATGCAGCAAACTTTGTAAAGAGTGCGTCATCGTGCCGACACTGGTCCCTGGAGGGGTCACCCTCATTTTGTTTATCATCCTCACAGCAGTCCTCTCAAGTCAATTTGCTAAACAAAAAATCATCTACATGAGAATGAAGTGTAAGGGGCTACACACCTGCCCTCAAGGTGGTAATATACAGTTTAGGGGAATGGAGTGTCTCCCCTGAAAGCTAAGATGAGAATTTTAAAAACACGAATCCCAGCAGCGAAGCACAACACAATATTCCTTTCCAAACTCTAAGTCTGTCAGTTAGTTTATTCATTCACATATTAAACTACACAAGCTCTTAAAATTTCACACTGAAAAGTGCGCTGAACTGTGGCACCCACAAAATTACCTAATGTTAGCGAGTGAGTGTGTGAAGCTTCATCCTAAACATGGGACAAAATGGTCAAGGAAAGGCTTTTAAATGTTGGCTGGGGAAACAAAGATAAACCATTTACCTATGCAAGCTGAATAAACAAGATCCCAGCCAGACTGAACTTGCTTTGACAAAAGTCAGAGCCCTTTAACATCTCAAACGCTGTTTCATCTCATACAAAATTGTGGCACTTAGCATGAATATACAAGTCCCTCCTTCTTTAAGTGTTTCAGAATGCACAAAGCCTAAATGTACGAGACAACGGCTTTACCAACATAATAAACACATTTGCATGAGAGTTGCAAAGATTACTCTCACAGGGTGCATCTAAATAAAATCAAGGCTAAGTAGGTAGAACACACTGCTTCTCTATAGAAAAAAATTACAAAAGATTTGACGTGTAAACCTTTTGGCAAACAATTTAACATAGGTAATGATTTCTTTGATGTTTAATCTGACTGTCAATTTTTTAAATGTGCACAAAAAGTTCAAAGTAGCCCAGCACTCCCTTTTTTTTTTCTGACTCCAACACAGGCAATGTCAAAGTCAACACTACCAATGAGAAGATAAGCCAAATATGCAAAACCACATAGTAGAAATTATTGTAAAGCCAAGAATATCAGCACACAGTTCGTACGAAGAGCAAAAGGATATTTAGGTGTGACAGCTAGGACACTAAAAATGTGCTTTTGCACCTTGGGAACCTCCACTTCATTTGACATTAGCCATTCTCCTCCTCTAAAGGCAAAAAGATAGCGAACAAAGAGCCAAACAGCCACCGGACTTCCCTTGGGAATGTCGTGTAGGCATATCTGTGGACTGCTGCATTCCTCCCTCACTGAACCTGCGGCCATCACCTCACCAGGATGTCAACATCCACCCTCACCTCGTTAATTAATTTCACCTTTTGCTCTATGCCGTCCATAGAGTCCTTGCATTTCTATGAAAGCTGCTAGTAGTAGCCCTTGTGATGAAAAAGTTATGAAAACTTACCTGAATTACACTGTGAAGACAAAAATAGCCATATATCAAGTTTCAGCTTAATGGAATATTTAAACAACTATCAGGCAAGAGACACGATATGGGATTGGTACCAATAGCCAACACATATCCTTAAAAATTACAAAAAAATGCAAGCATCTTTGAACAGTAAATATTCAACCACTAAAGTTTTTTGTCTGTTTTCGTTTTCCTATTTGCATAAAGCACAAACCCGACAAGGAAACAGTGTTTTTCCATTGTCAAGAATTTCAAAACAGAACTGCAACAACTAAATATATGAAGTATCATTAGAAAGATAGAACACTTGTCCATAAAATAGTTTTGATATTTTACAGCAGTATAAAATCTCCTCCCATCTCCTAGGTTGGAAAAACTTTGCGCTGAAACTAGGGAGGAAGTCTCATTTACTGTGTCAACAATACGTAGATCTGATTGATAAATTAGACATACAAAAAAAGAACTATTTACTCTCTTGATATCGGTTACAGTTTATCAAATGTTGGCCAAATAATATGGCAAAATAAAGTTGATTACGGAGAGAAGCCATTTGGATGATCAAGACCAACTTGTGACAGAAGCTAACTGGCAGCACAAAAGCTTTATTTCATCTACAACTGACTATTGCACTGTACTAATCTGGTATCATTATTCACACGTTGTGCACAGGAAGATTATTGTCACCATCAAAGGAAACAAGGAAAATAAATCACAGTACTAATACACGTGTGATTCAGACAACTGTCGACATAAAAGAGATGCCACACAAAGTGAGTTGTTACGCCATCAACATCTGAATTATCCAACATGAGAGAAAATTTGCACTGATTTTTGGCAATACCAGTTCCCTAATAAGTTTTGTTAGTATCTGAACCACTGAACGGATGAACAGGATACTGGCAAGGTAATTATATTTACAGAACAAATGTATGTGGTTTGAATTTGGCAATGCAAAATAACGGGGAGGCTTATATTCAGAATGTAAATACTTTAAGTGTTGTCTCTAAATTTGATGGTTTCATTATGTTTTTTAACACATTAAAATGAGGGGCTGTGTATTGGGAACATATTGTGACTCTTTCTGCAGGGTTGCATTCTTGTGTGTAATCATCTTCAATTCAATTTTAACTGGAGAACAACAGTAGCAAATAATATAACCAAAAAATGTATATAGCTGAAAATATTTTAAGTCTACAGAGAACGCGTAGTCGTCTCTGTCTAGCCCTCACCTTTTGTGAGCAGCATGAAAGCTTTATTTACATTCAACAGAGCGCCTGTGCTCTGGTTTGGGGCAGGGCTAACAAATAAAAATTCAAATATACTATTCAAGACCCACGGGGAACCGAGAATCTCACTGCACCCCAGCACAGCCTGATAATATATTTCTATCATCATAATTAGTTACCCTTTGAGCAAAGTCCAGGGTCTGCAGCCTGGTCTCGTGCCTTCATTCTGTAGTGTATAGCATGCATGGGTTAAATAAGAAGAAGGGGAGAGAGCCCTATGTCCATAAAAGCTTACTCTGCCCAGAGAAGGCCCTCTACCCACCTCGTACATACAAGCACTGGTGATAATGTAGTGTAAAGAAAGAAAAATAAAAAAAAGTGAGCCACGCCAAGGGCCAAAAGAGGCCCAAGAAGAGCCCCGGAGCAGACCAAAACCCCAAAGAGAGGGGGACAAATGGAGGGAGTGTTATATTTGAGTGTGTTTCATGTGTGTTTGTGCAAGAGGAGCAATTTATAGAAGCACAAAACAGATTCTTTAAAAAAAATGGGCAAACCAACAACTGAGGAGTTAAGTGGACAGAACATGGTTAGTGTTGGTCTGGTTCAGTATGAAGCAATGCTTATCTCTTTGAGCAGCACTGTGTTTCATGCAGATGTGTGTGTTTCTAGAATTGGACTCTGCATTGTGTGTGTGTGTGTGTTTGGGACTGCAGGTGTCTTGCTTGCTCTCTCTCACACTCCCCCCCCGCACCTCTCTCTCTCTCTCGCTCTCCTTCGGTTTCTCCTTCACACCAGGTTGTACTCTTTGAGGTTTAGCTGCAGGATGGTGTCTTTGACGGCTGCAAAGACGAAGCGGATGTTCTCCGTGTCAGTGGCGCATGTGAAATGGGAGTAGATGATCTTGTCACTGTCTGGGTTCAAGTCCACAAACATCTTCAAGATGAACTCTCGACCCGCCTGAGCATCCCGCTGGGGACCTAGGAGAGGAAAAGACTCTAATTTTTAGCTTTTATGGAACATCATATTAGCATCATTGAGCCTTTATTGTTCTTCTGTCATTTAATCATTATGTAATTTCAGCATCTTTCAGTAAGGGGTAAAAAATGTGAATCCTTTAACAAATAAACAGGAAAAGATATAGGCAGGGGGGTCACTTCTGGATGACATGTATGCTAGATATGACTATGATGAAGGGGGTGAGTAGGGATTGCTTTATTTTACAGGATCATAAGCCAAAAAGACTGAGAACTGCTGTGTTCAGTCACTCCAAGCTCAATGTCAGGTTGCATTGTAGTACAGTGTTATAACCATAGGGTGTCACTCTACAATCAAAAATATACAGTAAGTGAAAGGATCCCGCATAGATTAACTACACAGCCACAGGATTAAAGCCAGAGCTTGACCAATGGTTCAACTTCTTACCTGAATGGATCATTAATTAAATAAATCCTGGAACTGAATTCACTACTGAGTGTCATCTAACAGCATGGTCCTACAACACACAACCATCCCAGGACAGGCAGACTGTATGAACGTTATAATGCTATCAAGAGGTCTAATAGAGTAAAGGTTAAAGAAAAGCATAACCCAAATTACCGTCAAACTCTGGGAAGTAGTCAACCAGGTGAGAATACATGATCTTCTCCTCCAGCAGGTCCTTCTTGTTAAGGAAGAGGATGACAGAGGAGTTTTGGAACCAGGGATATGTGATGATGGTCCTGAACAGAGCTTTACTCTCCTCCATACGATTCTGAAATGGGTCAGGAGGGACAGAGATAATGATAAGAAAAGAAACACAAGGTCAGGATACATTCAGAATCCAAGACTTTTCAACTTCTGCTTGATTCACTCTTCATTGTGAATGCAATTACTACACAGGGGTATTATTATTTCTGGCCTAGTGTCCAGACGCTAATGTTAATATTAACATTACACAAGTTATTACAAGGTACATATTTGATTTCAAGGATAACTTCTAAAACATTCTGGGCCAACACTCAATTAGCAGCCTAGGGAGTCTTTTGCGTGACTTTGTGTTGTTTGGCAGTTACATTACCGGTGCTCAGTCTATGAATGTGAAAATGTCGCAGGCATAACCTTGACTTTGTTTGCTATTTACCTGTATGTGTATTTGGTGAAACTTTCTGAATAGAGCTAATAGCAATACCAAGTAGAACCTGAGTGATTTCCAGTAAAACTTCACTATGGACTGTATTTTTGCCACCTTTTGTTTTGGGTGGAGGGGCAGTGGGGTCTCTCGATTGGTGCCATGCTAGGAGTTCATTAAAAAATAAACAAGTAACAATCCAGACAGCAGCAGAAATACTACCAGGAACATTAAAAACAACATTCAGTGTCTCTCCAAAGACAAACAAGCCAACCGAAACAAAAGAGCAGTTACTGAGAGTTTATTTACCTAAACCTGCTGTAAAATTATACTTGATCTTATTATATCGTTGCTAACATTTGTAGCATCGCTTAGCTATGATCAATAGCCAGTTAGCAAAGCTAATGTGCTCATTGCTTCATTTAACCCTTCATAAGTGGGGAAAAAAAAACATATAGAGTTAAAAGTAACTGTATTAACGTTTGTCAGACAACATCCTTTTCTGACACACAAACATTAGCTTGGTGATAGATGTAGGTGAACTGCATCATGGTGTGGCAGCTGGAATGCCGCATTAGAGTGAATACAGGGCGTTGTAGTAACATGAGAAACAGTTGGGAACACTCAAGATTGTTAAAACAACCACAAGAATTACACAAGACTTTTTCATGTTAAGTTAATTGATCCAGGCATGTTTCTAATGTAAGATTTATTCCTCTAAACAAAACTCTCTAGCAAACATAAAAAGTGAAACAGCTGCTGTTAAACGTGACTCTTCTTCCCATTTCTGATTTTAACTCCTCCAGCTAAATCTTGGCAACTCGTAATATAATCCTCGCTAGACTTGACCAGATGAAATCAAAGATGTTTGAAAACAATCTCATCAGGCTCTGACTAGTCAAAGTCTCGGTCTTGAGCCTGTCAACACGAGAGGATAATCTCAGCAGACTGTGATGCCTAAACGGTGCCTAGCCTCGTCTTAGCCGTCAACCATTAAGAAACAGAAAAACATATTCCTGTCCTTGTGTGTTCAATATGGCATCACACCTGAGTAGGCCCAGTGCAGATGAAGTAGCGTATGTGTGCTCAGTTCACAAACTGTTGCCTCTTTTGTGGACAAGTATCAACTCCATTAAACTGCTGACCATGACAGTGTAGTGATGTACGGCAGATATGGAGAGTAAAAGCTGGCAGCTGGGTCTGGTTTATGAAACACAGTTTTGACCAGGTCAGAGAAAGGGTTTGTTGTCAGGAGAGGAGCAGAGGGCATGCAGGGGCTGATCACATTAGCTTTATTAGAGATAATTCTATCTGAAGTCAGAACAGACGGTGCTGACGACACGGGCAAACAAGATATCTGTGGAGTAAACAGATAGAGGAACTCAACAATTCAGAAATCACAGTTATTTCTGTGTCTCTGTCTCACCTCGTTGTCCGACTCCACCAGGACCTGGTCATACTCACTGAGCGCCACCAGGAACATGATGGAGGTGACGTTCTCAAAGCAGTGGATCCACTTCCTCCTCTCTGACCTCTGACCCCCCACATCCACCATCCTGATTGGAGCATGATGGGGTGAGATTGAGGGCCACCGACAGATGGCCGAACGAATCGCATTAAAAGACAAGAAATTAAAATTAGCACTAAATCTACCACTCAGTATTTTGATTTTAATCATTATCTCAAAGATTTAACTTTAGCTAAATCTTTGGAACCGCCATGGGTGTCAAATAAATCAAACGAAGCACAGAATATCATGTACCCCCAAATCTAAATCAAACATTACATTTATTACATTTCATTTAAATTATTTTAAAGTTTGCAACAGAGCCACGGGAAAGGAAACCCTGAAGTGATCCAGCCAAGGACAAGTGAAGGATCTGGGTCACTTCAGCACAGGAGTGCAATTTTCCAGTAGGAAATTTGTCAGTGCAAAGAGGTATTCATCTTGAAAAATTTCGCCACAATTTTTAATTTTCGGTTACACTAAGCTTCGTATCCCGTGGTGGCCAATCACTGTTTTTCAAGCCTGGTATGGTCTGACAGACAGACGACCACTTCGGCATAAAATCCAAAGAGTCAAGTGTAGTTCAAGCCAACCACCCTTTTTTCACTGAGAATGTGAAAGAGAAGAAATGAGAATATGCAGCGTGAATCAGAGAGAGAACAGAGCAAACCTTCCCTTAGGTGAACCGAAATAACTACAAGGAAGTGTATGCGTATGTAAAAACAATGGCATCGTTCTCTCCCCTCTCCGCAAAGTAGATGCTGGAGAGTCCATGCAGAAGATAGAGAGTAAATCTGCGGAATACTTCTCAGTTTAGAAGTGCCTATAAAAGGTGCTAAATGTGAGGGATATGAGGGGAACAATAGTTAAAGGTTGGAGGAGGACGAAAGGAATTTTTGGAGGAAAAAAGATGAGGAAAAATGGAATATAAAAGAATTGGGAAATCTCGAGAGAAACGTTGAAGAATGCAAGAAAATCAAAACAACGGCTTGTAAGGCATGATATATGAGTTCTGATTCTGGGGCAGGAGACCTGGATCGACTCTCGGATAATCTAGCTTTCTGTCCCCCCTCTTCTAAGGTTCACCTTTTATGTGTATGAGTTTTAAATTAAAATGAATGAAATTAAATTAGACTGAAGACCTAATACTGCTACATAAAAATGGAAGAGGGCAGAAAGGGCAAAAGTCAGACAGTTTTATCCGTCCATTTTAACTAACTTAACTGCTACAGAAAATAAAAAATTAAGACAATTGAAAAAACTCTGACTGTACTCATCAGTTATGTGAGTTTAGGTCTCAGTTCTATAATTTCACCAAATATCCAATATGATTCTGCAGCTACACAGTGAAAGTTTGATCACACATCACAAAGGTGAACTCAGTCAGTGAGTCTGCCAGAGGCTGGGAGGGCATTGATAAATGGAGTCCTCCAGAAGAGCCAGCCTAAAATAAAACTCCTTCACATCAGACGACCTCCTTTTTTTCCTCTAGCAAGGATGAGTGACCTACTTAGTACGATAAACCGTCCTATGCCGGATAAGCCAAGTGAAATGACATTTTCTGTGACTTCAAAAGCCAATTAAAGGAGAAGGAAGCAAGCCTAATGGAGATGTTTGTCTATGAAAGGCTTCCTTGTTGTGGCTATGGCCCTGTCAGCTGCAAGCAGAAGCAGTTTAATCCCACATGTGCTTGTTACTATCCACATACTGGGCTGGGGGACTTCTCATCCTGCACCAAGTGTGCTCCATGTTTAAGAGAGGTAAGAATATGACAACACACACTCATAAATCACTGAAATAAGTAACATCAATAATCATGCACTTCTTTCAATAAAGCCTGACACCTCACATTCATTCCCACTTCATATTTGTGATTCATCATCAGCAGCACAGCCAAGCGCAGTAGAGCCTATCGGCTAGCTGCAGAATGGCTACTGGGAAACCTCTTCAGCACAACGTCATTGCGAGCAGAGTTATTTCTAGCCTTGCCAAGCGTAGGAGGGGGCTGACATGATGGCTTCCTATTGATTTGCACTCTTCTGTAATCACTCTTGTTCCCTGGATCTATCGCTATCTCCTCATCTTCTCTCTTTTTGTAAGAAAAGGAAGAAGGGAAGCTGCTCTGTGTATTGGTGGCAGGTTCTAAGACTGCCTCCGTGCCGATTCCTGGGGGTCGTGACTCTGGGCAACACAGGAAAACGGGGACTATGATGTAAGAACACTGCCTTTAATATTTTCGTTTCTAAACATGCACACCTCTTAAGAGTACAGCTTGGGAATCTTTATGGATCTTAATATACTAATACTAATTATCGAGGTCTGTTTTTATCGTGCCAAATTAGAGACTGCATAAAGTCTCTTAGTAAGGTGTTGTGCCATCACAAGCCGCCAGAACAACTGCAATGCTCCAACACATTATCTACAAGTCTCTGAACTCTACTGGAGGGATGGACACCATTCTTCCAAAAGATATTCCCTCATTTGGTGTTTTCATGATGGTGGTGGAGGACGCTGTCCAACACATCGATCCAAAATCTCCCATAGGTGTTCAACTGAGTTGAGACCTGGTAACTGTGAAGGCCGTAGCATATGATTCATTTTCATTAATTGACATACTCATCAAACCATTCAGTGACCGCTCATACCCTATGGATAGGGGAATTGTCATCCTGTTTCTCCACTCATTTATTCATGTTTTTCCTTTAATTTGTCACATGTCTGTAGATGCATATAGGAACCAGGTCTGCACCAAAAATTATTTTCATTATTAATTAATCTTCTGATTAATTTCTCGACTAATTGTTTGATCTCAAATTGTCAGAAAATAGTGAAAAATAACCATCGCAATTGCTCCAGGGTAATGTCATCAGATTGCTTCTTTTATCTTGTTTCAACGGGTTAAAAATAGGTGGCTTTTATTGTGAAGAAATTTCCCAGGCATCTACACCACAATACAACGGTCATTTTCAGCATTTTTTTTTTCAGGGGGATGATTATTAATTTTTGCAAGGTAGTAACAGAACAAGAAGGAGAAGCCACAGTGAGCTGTTAGATGAAGAACTGCAGGCGACAGGCTGCACACCTCCAACTTCTCAGAAATCTAACAAAGGTGTGGCAAACTCACTGCGCTGTGCGCAGCATGAAATAAGATCATGGTTGCATTTCTTTATTAACATACCAAATTTGTTTGGCTGTGCTGTAAACTAATACACCAGTTGCTGTAGTACTAAACTGCACTTGTTGTTACCATGGTAACCACGGATGTCACCAAATCAACCAGAACTGAAATCTTAAGCTTTATGACTTTGAACAATTAATCAATTATCAAAATAGTTTAATTTTCTGTTGATAAACTACCTGCAGCTTTGGTAGAATCAACTTTAACATTACACATTGGATGCACTGTAAATAACAGAATAGATTGGGGACATATTAGGACACTCAATTTAAATGCACAAATGGGGACATAAATCATGTTTTAGGATACACAAACAAGTTGACTCAGACTTAAGAGGGCCTTTTGGATTTTAAAATGAGTTTAAAAAAGAAAAAAAAAAAGAAGAAAAAACTAGTAGGGTACAAGACTAGGGTTAGTAAAAATAGTGTAGTTCTTCTTCTACCTGAAAATGATGCTTTGCAAGTCGAAAGGGTATTCTATGATCCCAGTGGTTGGGATTCGAACCCTAAGCACGTCTTGTTGGGTTGGTAGATAGGATGGTTCCGCAATGCGATCCAGATCACTTAGATAGCTAGAGACAGGAAGGACAACAAGACATAGGGAGGGAGGAAAGAGAAAGTGAAGCATAACAGCAGATACAGCACACCCTCTCCAAAAGCAAGTGGAACAGTCCAGATGTAACCAAAGAAAAAACACTCCCAAGAGTTATGAGGGGATTAGGTGACATTTCATACCACCACCCCAAAAATTTTCTCTTAGAAATTTAGCTTCATCCTTGATGGCTGCTCCCAAAGACAAAACAATCCTCTGCTTCCTCTCAAAGTGATCATTGTGACGGCTTGTAAGTTTAAGGGAAGCAGGAACTTTTACCTTGACTCCAAAAAGATGATTTAGCACTCAAGAGGCCAATTTTGACTGCCTGAGTGAAAATAAAAATGACTGCCTTTCTAGTGAGTCTTGACAGGAAGGCTGGGGGCCCATCGTTGGGGCCAGTCTTTGAGAGTGCACCATCAGGGACATGTTAAAGTGCTGAACCCTGTTGTGCAGCACAGGGTAGATGGAGATAGCGGCATCGACGGTTTCCAACTGACTGACTAACTGTCAAGCAGCTAGCTAACCAGTGACATCATCGGCAGCACTAGACGCGAGTACCTGAAGATAATATTCTCCAGGTCAAATGGGTACTCAATGATGCCGGTGGTAGGCACTCGAACCCGCAGCACATCCTGCTGAGTAGGCACGTACCCCGGAGTTGCTATTCGTTCTAAATCACTAAGGTAACTGTGGAGGGGGAGGGAACATATGAAAGAGATCCACATGTAGGCAAACCACCAGTCTCAACAGTATGAGACCACACGTACATTTATATGCTAAGAATAAACACACAAACAATTTTCTGTCAAAAAAATACAATTACAAAACAAATATGCATATAGCCAGCAGCAGCTCATAAAGAAAATACACAAATACAGCTATGCATAAGCTTGAATTCTTTCCCAGTCCTCAACTTTTTAAGGAGCCATATTGGTCTGAAATGGATTAATGCAGGTTGGAATTAGCCCTGATATTATTATCAGTCGTTTATAAACCTGCCAACACTTCCTCCTTTACCCTGACTCTCTCCAGCTGCTTGAACCCTCTTCCCTTCCTCTGCTTGAGTGTAACGGACAGAAAACTACTAAAAAAGGTTTGAGACTGCTTCACCACTTCTACACATAAAGTAAATAATAGGCCATTCATCATAGACGTACTATTTGGTTGAATCGGAGAGCTGGTACTCTCTCCTGCGATCGTAGGCCTCCTGGATGCCAGGGTCGGCCCACAGCATCTTTATCGCACCAATGTAAGGCTGATCGAATGATGACACCTTCTCCACATCCACCTCGCGCACCAGCTGGGCATTATTCTGTGACAAAGCAAAGCAAAAAGAGCAAACTTTCAACAACAGCATTTAGATTCAGTACTTTTGGATCTTATGTGAAATTAAAAGTAACTATGTAGTTTCACTTCAAGTTGTGTGGATCTCTGCAATTTAAATATTTAATACGTTTTCTCCCTTGCGCAAAGCGGATAGTGACACAAATAGTTCAACTGAATGTAAATATAAATACATTATTTCAATATTGATTACTTTATGTAATTATAGCACTAGAAATGCATAATAACGATAGCTACTGGATCAGCGCTGTGGCTATAGAGAAAACTTGGGGCCCTAGTAGATTTCTGTAAAAGGTATGTAATGTCACTCCGTGTGTGTGTGTGTGTGTGTGTGTGTGTGTGCGTGTGTCACTGTGCTATATGCGCTGAGTTCTACAACAACTCCATCCAACCCTGTCCACTTATTGGTAAGATTAATGCTACTCTGATGTTTAATAGGTGACGATCAATGATATAGTATAATGAAGTTTGTTGTAAGATTCCATGTTACATTCTGTTTGAATATGGGTTGCTCTAATTTAACAGGTTATGCTGTAAATTACATCGGTGTATGGGGTTTTATAATCTTGTTCCATGTGTCCCTTTTTAACTTTGAGCACCTGCCCGTCTGAAGGTCTCAGAACGGCCCTGTAATTTATTCATATAGTGAGCATACTGAAAACCTCTGTAGTACTACATTCAATAAAGTGTACATCCCCACTTTTAAATGTCATTTTCATTCAGCTATAGTGGTAAATTATCAGAGGCCACGGTTCACTGGAGGAGAGCAATTCCATTTACTTTACATCTTATTTTACTGCAAGATTTATGATCTATTTAAATGTGTTTTCCATGAGATTAACTGGACACACAAGCTTTGGACTGAGCAATCAAACACAGTGATTACTGGCCATGCTGACGGCATCCAGGCATTTCATAGGAGACTGACTAAGAATTCACAGTGACACAGAGTGACCTCCATTGCCTGTGTAAAGTGATTTATGTCTATGGGCAAGACACTAAACTTCTACCGGCTCGCCAATTACAATTCAATGATAAGAGTCAGCTAAATGGCTGAAATGTGAATGAAGAATGCCAGTTACAACTGATTCACCCGACCCAACCACATGAAACATAATTTAACTGCTTCCATTTATCACAGTGCGTCATGACAACTCTTAAATTACTTTGTTTGGTTAAGGTGAGATCATTTAATCTTGAAAAAAAAAAAAAAAGAAGTAAAAGAGTACTCCACCGATTTAGCATTTCACTCCTGAGACACAGTCAGTCTCACAATGGACAAAAAGAGAAAAAAAAGTATCAAATTGATGAATGGAATCAGACATGTCGCGTTTTTATTCAACACATTCTTATTACTTGTCAAAACCTGGCAATTACATTACCCACAATGAAACTCGAGGGCCAATAGTTAGGTTGGAGAATAATAAAATTAAATATTTGTCTGTAACATTACATATTAAGCCATCGATTAAAGTAAAATATTTGTAGGTATTATTTTAAGAGCTTAAGAGTCAAAAATGTGACCAAACAAACAACATTACATCAGCTTGTTCCAAATGTGCTCCGCCCACTTCAAACCCATGAGGAAAATAGAAATACTGAAATATCTGATGTGAAATAATAAAAACTGTTCTAACTTTGGCAGAAAATAGCGTGATCTTGTAGGATCCCATTACTCATACGATGAAGTTGATTGAAAAAATATCAAGGTCTTTAATCAATGTACATATGTGCCTCAATAGATGTATTTGGATGTAGGTATCCATTTCAATAAACACATCACACAACAATATTTTCACCTCAACACTTGACAGTACGTACCTTGTTCTGTTCATACTTGAATGGGATCTTGAGGGTCTCAGTTGCACGGATCATGGCCTGCATGGAGGTGAAGATGTTCTGGTACACCAGTTTGGTGAAGCCCTTTTTGTCCTCGTCTGTGTAGCCTGACCCATGGATTATTCTCATCTGCTTGATGAAAGTGCTCTTGCCACTCTCTCCAGTACCTGAGAGAGGGGGAAGAAGACATAGGAGGTTAGCCAGCAACTGAAAATGGGTCAGAAATGGTTATGCGACATTGCTGATAGTGTGAAAAGTTACAACAGTTTTCTTCCTACTTTTGCCACAACCCAGGAACAAAATACAAAGTTAAGGTCAACTATAGTGTTACCAAAAAAAAAAAAAACCCCAAAAAAAAAAAAAAACTAAAATGAGATTCGGTGATAATTCTTGTGTAAAGATAAACTGGAAAAAATATAGAGTAAATTTGAAACCTGCTAAATGAGGCAAACAGTGTTGAACAAGTGAATGAACAAATTTGAGTAATGAATTTGTACATTTGTTTGAAGAATGAGTCAACAGCACAATAAAGGCAAGCTATAACCCATTCCCCCAAATTATTCACATAAAAATACAACCCACAGTATCATGTAGTCATGTAGTATTTCAGGTGCTCTAAGACCAAACTAAGAAGTAAAATAAAAAAGACCTGTGGGTGCTAAGCTGTACTCAACAGGGTCAAGCAAGCACAACTCTAACTTGGTCAAATTGTAGCCTTTTTATATAACTCATATTTCTGTGGTAAAAAACTGGCCTTGCAACAGGCTGACCTTGTCTGTCCACCTACACTCTGGTGCCGATACACAAGACTGTGAAGGAATCCGCACCATCATGCTCCCAGGCAATGGTCCAGACCTCAATACCAACCCCAGTCTTGGTGTTTCACCAATACAGGCTGCTTAGCTTAACTGGTCATTCTTCCACATGGTGTCAGCTCCTGGTTCGCCTACTGTTATATTACCTTTTTATTACATTAAAACAGTAAAGTGTTCCTATCTTGTGTATGTGCATTTAAACACGAGAAAAAATATATATTCAAGGTTTTTTTTGTTTTGTTTTTTTGTTTTTTTTAAAATATACAGTGGGGAACTTTAAGGCAAAAATGGCTGAGAAACTTACACTTACTCACTAATAGTTGTATATATTTCTAATGACCAAGCAATGTAAGACTTGCATAACTCAGTGTAAGTGACCCTAAATAAGAATTTAGACTAAAAGCCTAAACTTGTATGACAAATGTTTCTGGGCCTAATTTTGGTCTAGCCATTGCCCTGCAAGTCAAAAAGCCTCTTGTCATTTTGGTTCTAGTGTCCTGAGATGTGTGCTGCAGTGTTTTGGCAGTCGTTACCACAAAAGGCCTGACTGACAGTCTGGGTAAGTAGAGCAGCCCAAAGTAGCCAGATGAGGGCTGCATGGCTCACCTCAGCTCAACAAAGAGCTGGGTAAATTGAGTTCACTCCTCCAATTTTGTATCCGAGTGACCATGCATATGCACGCATGCATAAACACACAGAAACACCAAGTCATAGTGAAGGAAACTTGCATGCACATGCAGAGAACAAGACACACTGTGCCCCACAGATCCCTCTCTCACACACGGACTTCTCCATGATAGCTTCCACAGCAGGTTCTGTATCTTTATATGGGCATATTCTGTGAGCAAATTACCACTCAAGGCTTAGGAGATGCCAGAGTCAGAAAGAAGGCATCAGAGTTTTGTATACTGTGGTCATCATCCAGAGAGGATCATTCACAAGACAAGGCAGGTAACCCAAACTCACCCTTTAGTTTCACTGTGCAACTCTCTCTTGAGCAATCCTCCTCTCTTCCACAGCACAGGATCAAAAACATGAATCTTTGTGAATATTTCACCTCAATACTGAAGCTCCTCAGTGGCAGATGAATCAAGACAGAGTCAACAGCAACTGTAGTGGCTCTGTGAGGCTGTATTTGGGCACAGCAGTGCTTTTTGCTAAACGCTAGTGTCAGCATGCTAACATGTCCACAGTGGCAATGCTAACATACTAATGCTTTGCAGATGTAATTTTTACCAATGTTCACCAAGTTATTTTAATGAGTCAGCATGCTGACATTTGCTAATGAGCACCAAACACAAAGTACAGCAGAAGCTGATGGGAACGTCATTAGTTTTTCAGGTAATAGGTCATAAACCTAAGTATTGGACAAATTAAAATAAATAAACTTTGGCCGTACATTGAGATATTTCACTCAAAGCCACAACTGTCAGCCTCATGGTGGCACTAGACAAAAAGTCGGAGAGTTCGAATTCATCCTCCAGGGACAATGAGTGCCTGTACAAAATTTCACGGCAATCCATGTAATAGTTAAGATATTTTGACAGAAGTAGTTGGAAGAAAACAATGGATCTACTGATACTGCCATCCGTAGTGCCCTCCTCAGACTGGGGAGGGAGTTAACAGTGAAAGTAAAATTGCACATTGGGGATTGGGAATACCAAACTGGGAACAAAGGAAATATGCAAAAAAAAAAAAAAAAAAAAGAACATACTAGTGACACTGATAATGTTTCACAGCCACACTGTCTAAGCAGAACTGTAGTGGCTGATTAGATAATGGAATGTGCTTTGTGTTACAAAGTACAGTTGGTATTCCCAAGGCAAAGTAGCTGAAATGTCTTCCAAGGATGTCTAGAGTCAAGTTTGACTGTTGCTGACTGAAGAGCACAGTTGAGTGTACAGTGAAGGAGTGCCCTGAGCATTGCCTGCCCTCTAACCAGACAGGATCTTTCACTGTGGAAAGCAGGTCAGGCAACATTGGAGTTTCCCCTTCAGACAAAGTATGTCTTTGAGAGAGGGACATAAATAGCAGTTGTCAAGGAACAGCACTGGAGAGTTCACTTTCTCATTGACTAAAGAGCTGTCAGAAGGGAGGGGTTTTACTGGGATGTGAGGGACAGAGTAAGAAAGAAAAAAATGCTGAGTATATTTTCTCTTCCTTCCTTTTCCTCACCAAGTGTTACTGAGTAGAGGCAAATTTAAAACTGACAAGCAGAGAAATGAAGGGAGTGGACATGGGATAGATACATCAGCTTTGTTGGTTAATTGTGTGGGTGCATGTGCGTGTGCGTGTGCGTATGTGTATGTGTGTGCGTATTCACAAATCACACACAGAACCAGAGGAGAGGGGCATGTCTTTCAGGCATGATCAGCTTAATTCAACAGATCCCATTGTTCTCCTGCCTAACTGGAAAACCCAGCAGAAGCATTTTTCTCGGACAAGCTACTGTACATTCACTTGAGCTACTCCTGAGGGGTAATGCTAGTTCCCATGGCAACTCCTGCTCTGGACTCATAAATACACGGCAGAAACACCAGCTGATAGGCCCAGCTGATAGGCTTCAGTACGTCTCCACAGAGCCCAGCCAAACATGCAACACATTGTCCACAGCCACTACTCTCCTCTCAGAACCTGGGAATTACAAATTAGGAAGCAAACAATAAACATAGTTATGAATCTTATAAGCATCTTATTCTCCTCTGAATATTTAGTACTTGAATTCTCTATCTGAATTTGTGAACCCTAAAAAATATATACATATACTGACACATTTTTATAAATTGCATAGCTTGAAAAGGGCTACTAAAGATTTCAAAGGTTATTCAGACCACATAAATTCAGATAGATGGTTTTCAAAGTAAAATATTTCAGTGCTATAAATTCAGTGGTATTTAATTTTCAACATTGTGTGTTCAGTGGTAATTCAATTTCACAATTAGGTATTTAGTTGGTACAGGATTAAAACCATTATAGCGATTTTTTACCTCCATAAAAAGTACTCAAAACTAAAATGAAAGAATTTCTTCAATTTTTTTTATACGGCATGTATGTATGTATGTGTGTATCAATATTTTAAAAATGTTGCACAATTACTTAGCGAGAAATGTCATAGCACAAATTTTAAAAAAAGCACTAAATCAAATAGAAGCAGAGGCCAAGAAATCCTGCCTGTTGACCCTAGCATGGGGTCAACTTCCACAAGTTCCTACATTTCCCATAATGCAACCCAATAGCATCTTTTAATAGGACCCTTGTTGCTTGGTAAATTCCCATGTCTTTCAAACTCCATGCCCCCCAGTTTAAAACAAAAGCTTTCTGTTAGGACTTTGTAGTCTATAACTTGAGATAATCCCATCTCTGCTTTTCCTAAAAAGCAAAGAAAGAAATGCTCCCCTAAAGGCCATATATCCTTATGAAGAAGCATACACATCTACAAAGAATATGAAAAGTAGCAAAAGTCACGTAAGACTAAATCCACAAATTTGTAGATTCATATACAAATCTGACATATGAGAAGCTTCACAACATTAGGTCTCTGAGAACCAACACAGATTTATCAGAGACCTTGAGCCATTTTGAAATCCCCAACACAGCAAAGCCCGGACAGAGAGAGGAGAAGCCCAGTAATCACACAGCTGTGACCGTTAACCGAGGCAGAACCGTGTCATTCTGCCCACATAATGCACTGACCAGGGTATTAGTCACTCTGCTAAATAACCATTAACTCACAAAGAACAGGAGAAAATAGTTGAAACTGATCTGTCTCATTGTTTCGGGCTAGCTGGAGGCCACGGCAGACATTTCAGCTATGGTTTACATGAAGAGTAATAACTTGAAGCAGAGTTTGACATCCACGTTGAAAGGGAAAGGACAAAAGGGAGGAGAGGAGACAAGAGGGAAAGGAAGGAGGTGCAAAGTGTGACAGAGTGGAGGAGTGGTGCGCTCTGAGTAAATGATTCCTTAAAACTTCCCCAAGCACATCAAACAGGAAGCTATGTCCACTCGAGCTCAGCGTTGGGAAAGGCTTGCTGGAGGCCTGTCTGACTTTACAAACTAAATGACTGAATGACTGTCTAGAGGCCCATTCCGCCTGCAGGAACTTTTCCAAGAACATTTTCAGTAACCTAAGCTCTATTTTGACCCAAAGGAGCCCAGTTCTAGGTTTAGTTCCTGGTTCTTACTTTTTCTGCATCCCAAAAGAGGTCCATACTCCATACACATTTCTGTTGGCTGAGGAACTATTGGGGTTAACCTTGCCATACTGAGCATCACTGACTGGGCAAACACAAGTTTAACGATTGCCACAGCTTGTTTATAGCATATATTCAGATAACAGGCGAGCACCAACTGTATCAATATGAGGCACTGGGGGAAAGTGAACAGATACATTTACTTAAGTATTGTACTTCAGTACCATTCTGGGGCAGTCATACTTTACTTTATTATCACCAAGTTTCTGTTACTTTATACTTCTAAACCACGACATTTCAGAGGGACATATTGAACTTTTTATTCCACTGTATTTATTTGACAGCTATAATTAACTGTCTAACACAAGTCAAAAATCTCCCATGGATGTTCGATTGGGTTGAGATCTGGTGACTGTGAAGGGTAGGATTCATATCTTTTACATGTGCATCAGACCATTAAGGCTGACTGACTGATGGCAGGAACCTCTGCTTGCATAAGAACAGGGTTTGTGTGTGAAAGATAAAAATTTGTTTCATATTCATTTCCCATGTCACTTTTCCCTGTCTCTACCACCCCACCACGCCCCCAAATCCTCCTCCCACTGGTTATATCTATAGCTACAAGACAGCAGAGACAAGACCAAAAGGGACATATAATGGAAAAGGAAATTAGTTATAGGTGGATAGCAGGAATCTTCATCAGATATGGCTGGGAAAAAAGACAGTGGTGAGTGAAGCTCTGATATTATCAGACAAACTGACCGATTTAAAAATATTGGACTACTATCGAATACAACAGCCTTACAGGTACTATATGTAAGTATTTGCTATCGTTACATAACCAACGTTAGCAATGTTTAGCTGTTTATCTACCAGTCTAGAAGAAACGTTGCATGGTCAGCATCAAATTTAATTTCTTTACTTGCCAAGAGTTGTCTCTAGTGATGGAAAGCAACACCAATGTTAACTCTTGTTCTGCTTCTGTTTCTATCACTTCTTTTCTTTGCTGCTGAACGTGGTTTCTTGCCCTCCGAGCAGTGCTACTTCTTCATCCCCTCATGATGGGCTGAGGCCAGACTGGCCACCACAGTGACTCACGATCGCCTCTTGAAGTTTAAATTGTTATTACGAGACGGGATGGGCCGGGGCTGGCTGGTTAGCATGCTAACCTCAGTAGATATGTCTGAAACACAATACATGAACGTCTTTGAAATAATGTCAAAACTGTTATTTTGGTATATTCTGTTGATCATTTTAGTTGTATGTATTAAACTTAAATTCATATAGTACATTTAAATTAAAATCTTTAAATTAATATTAGATTTTTGATATGATATGATATTAAACATGCAATTAGTAGTTTGAGGTTCTGTTGTATTGATCTGCATTCTACTGTCAGGAGTTCCTGAACTACATTATGTTGTAAGGTGCTCCTTTAATTTTGTCCCATCTGCGTATCCTTTGCAATATACTAATTAAATCCAATATACAACACTAAAAACTTGATTATATATGCCTTTACAGGCAGGCATTTATTGCACAGCTCTTGTATTGTGTTGCAGGCTTCTCATTTTTGGCCATCCATTTCACCAGGTGACAAAAGGGCTGTTTGTTTATAACAATTTGTAGCAGGCGAGTTGCAGGAGAAAAATCACACACCTGAGCAAATGCTGACATGAGTCTGTTAAAAATGATACATTTATTTTGGAACTATAAAATATCCTAAAAATTTACAAATTTCTGGCCCATCTATAGAAGAAATCAATGGACTAGTTGGCACCAGGCTCCGACATTAACACCTACCAAGCCAAGCTATTCCTCCAACTAACAATCCATGTTATATCATTTAAAGATACATCTTCATCTACTCACTTTTCACACACCCTCTTAATAATAGGGCGACTGGAGGGAATGGGTGGGAGGGATGAGGACCCGAGTCTCTCCTGTGATGCATTTGGATGTCTTAAATGTGTCTGCATGGAGCACATGGACTGTAAGAGCACATCTAGATCTATGCTGAGAGAAACAATGATGAAAGAGACTGGGGGGGGGGGGCAAGCCCAGGATCTCTATTCTAGTTTTGAGAAAATTCCTGGCATACTTTTCCTTCTAAAGGACTTATATGTCAATTTAATCATTTTGCCTATTTTGGCTCCCATTTAATCAAAATGCTTGTCTTACTGCAACAGCAGTATTTCCCACTGGACACAGGTTTTGCAGTTCGCAGTCCCTCAACTAATTGTGATCCTTCTTCAATCTCACTTCCCTCTTTCTAGTCCAAGACTTAGTTGGGAACTTGCCCGCCACCAATGTGTTGCTGAATAAACATACCAAAAGGACAGTGAAGTTTTTGTCTTTTTAAGTATTCAGACCTGGTTGATTTTCATATGCACATGTGTACAAACACAAATACACACAGGCACTCAACTGATAAAACAAATGCTACAACTTATAGAAATAATCATTTATAAGCCATAAAGATCAGGTGATTAGCAGTCAACAAACTGAAACTGACTGGTAAACTGGTACATTCAACAATTTAACCCTTTTCATAACTGTACCAGTCATCTACTTTTTATTAAAAATATTCCACATTTGCTCTTCCGTAGACCTCAGAAATGGATCAAGATATTAATATAATATGAAAAGGTTTTAATGGGGCCATACGTGTCGGTAATAACAAACCAGACAGGCAGTGACATGAGAAGTACTAGGCAGTCTTTCACAGGCCCTGACTGCCACATAACTGCTGAAACTCTGGGTGTGTCAACATCAGTTTGCTCGACCAACAGAGCCGCCAGACAAACAGTGCAGAACTACAAACACCTACCTGCCTTGCCTTCGTACCACACTGTGAAACTCAATTTTTCATCTACAAAGCACGGGAGCTTAGGATTGCATATCTATACTTCTAAAAAACAGAAATAGTTGGGATGGCTGACACAGCACAGGTATAGTTACACGAAATACACAAAGTGAAATAACAAGTATTTAATTTATTTCAGAGCAAGGATGGATCATATGCTCTATTCTGTCTATGACATTATGGTATAGTCTCTCTCAATACCAATGGGGCATACAAATTAGTTAACAGTTACAAAACCTAAACTATTCACTTTAGATTGAAATTATACAGTGAAAATGAGCAAATCCTAAAATTTGAGCTGCTGAAAACAAGTAAATGTTTGGTATTTTTAACCTAATAAATGACTTATTAATTATCACTGATTCCTTTTATTTGAATCAACTTATTAAACTAATAATTTCCTCAATACACTGGATGACAACTATAATCATCTGATGTCCACTGCTATAAATGCAATGTTAGACCACTGATGGCTGGCAATGCTTCCTGTTGACAGGAAGAAGGTGCCACACAATTCATAATGGGTCAAGACACAATTTACTGCAAGGTGGAACAAAGCATAAACTATTTGAATATAAACCAATATGAATTGGGATAAAATAACTGGCAGTTAGTTGGTATGGTCACATCAGAGACCCAGGTCAGGTTGTATGAGTCTAGCAAATTTGAGATTTCTGGGATATAATCTCACGTGGGGGATGATTAGCATTGTCAACCTTGGCTAAGATTCAGTCAGAGCTGGTAGACATACAACTGTGGGAATAAGAATACAGGAAGTCATCTGCCAACTCTGCCTTCGGGGTTGCTATTGTGCCTATGAGGATAGCTTGGACACTACAGGGCTGTTCTATGATGGCCCACAATACTGCTGCACATACGCACACTCTCACAAATCTCTTTTGGGTCATTTTAATTGTGTGTGTGTGGGCTGTTCATCTGTATTGTCTGAAATTTTGTTATTTTTACAGAACCCAGCCATGAATGCCGTTACCTTGACAGCAGCTAACAGGGATCCAAATAAATATGGCTAACACTGGGCTTATCTGCTTGGCTTACTGTAAGACTTGCTAAGAGAAACCATAATAGGCGTAGGTAGGATCCATGCATGAGACATCCTTGGGTGTTGCCAAAAAACAAACACTCATTAACCCAGATACTACCAACCTGTTTGAGCGGTGTGCACATTTACAGATGAAGTGTGCGCTCAGTGTGTGTTCAGTGTATGTGTGTGTATGTGTGTTCAGTGTATGTGTGTATGTGTGTGTATGTGCGCCATATCCTGACTCCCATTTCAATTATGAGCTCAGCTAAATATCCTGTGCTGCTTAGTGCCTTAGCTCGTTCAGGTGTACAGAATGTGCTCCTGATGTCGTGGATTTGAATTTGGCTCATAACCGCTGCTAGGTGCTCTCTTTCTCTGACGTTCCTCATAGGGAGCTTTCACATGAAAAACGCTGTGTTTAATGCCCAGACAGGCCGCAAGTACACGTGAGAAGAAATGAATCCAGGTAACCATTTTTGAAAAGGTGAATGACAGAACTAGATCATGGTTTAACCTATTTTAATTCTAGGCTTTAAATTTTTAAACACTCCCTCCTTAACAATGTATACCACACGAAAAGTTTTTTTCTATGCACTTAATGAACCAAAAAAGCATAAAATATTCTGAAAGCTGTGCTGTTTTTTTAAAAAATTACTCAAAAGTGTTGTATGTTTATCTTGAATTTTTAGCATAAACTTTCATGCAAATGAAGCAAACGGTATTGATCTGACTGTCGTAACAGAGCAGAACCTTACGGGGTTAAACCCGTTTTGTTATTGTTATATTGAAGTGTCTGTACTGAATACTTTTTATATCAAAAATGGACCATGTGACAACTTGTATGTGAAGGGGGGTTGCTCATACCCACAGTTGAGCCCACAGTTAATTATCACCCGACTGCGGTTCTCCTCAGCTCGACTGCGCTTTGTAGCATTTTTCAACTCATTGTTCAGCTGTCTGGCTTGCAACTTCCCTGTTTTTGGTTCAGTCTTACTGCCCTCATACTGTCAAACCCCACTGTACCCCGCCTGCTCGAAACCAAACAGCAGACAGCCGAAGGTAGCGACTGTGTGGTGATCATAGTGGAGCATTTAGCAGCTAAAAAACACAGAATTTTCCTCTCTGGCGTTAGGAGACCAAACACAGAGCTAGAAGAGAGGGGATATTGGAGTTACATTCGCAAGCTTGATTGCAAATGAATGATAAAGTTGTTTCCCATCTGCCTGGACCTGTAAATAGGCAACTGTTTGCTAGTAAGTTCATCATATTAACTCCTGAAGGTTATAATATGTCAGTGCTGTGTTCCATACATGCTGGAATTCAAAAAAATTTGCTGGAATTTAAAATCTTTTGTAATCTCCATTAACTCTGAACTGATAATTTCAGGAATAATTTCTATGATAAGGATGCTGTTTATTGGATGATTTATCTGTAAGCTGTCAAGCAACTAGATGATGACCAGAATGTCAGCCCTCAACATGGTTAAGAATTAGCATGTGTGTGCACGAATTAAAGAGTAAAAAATGGCAATGGATGTGTTATTTCAGCAACGCACTTCCAGTATTGTTTGAACATGTGAAAAAAAGTATGTCAAAAATATTGATTTTGGAGTCACAAGCTCTCACTGGGCTCCAGATGTAGCCCACAGAATAACTCACTGAATCCATTGCAACATTATACTTCCTGTTTACATCCTCCAAAGCATCATGGGAGCTGTAGTTCCAAAACTTGAGCATGACTTCAACCCAAACAGAAGCAAGTCGCATAATAATGAGAGTCACAAATGCATTAATTTTAACTTTTTTTCATGTTGTACTGTTAACATTCTTTTTTATAGTACTAAACGAAGGATTTTTTTGTGTGAGTTTGTATTATTTAATGTAAGAACCACAAATGATCAATACAATGTGTTTATGAGATGATTCAAATGTTCTTGATTTTTAAAAAAAAAAACAGGTTTTACAATGTGAATAAACTTCCACAGCAGAAAAAAGGCACATTTGTGCAACATTGCATTAGTACACGTTTTACAGGGTTTTCCATCCATATGACTGACTTAACCTTCAGTCAACAGTGGATCCACATAGAAAAGTGTCTCACTGTCTCAAGTCAATGTTTTTACACTGCCACAATACGTAACATACTCTGACACTATCCGACTTCTCATTATGAAAAGGTAATTTAACATTATGAAATATTTATTTAGTTATTACAACATACCAGATTAATTTGTCTAAACAAAACAAAAACTTCTCTCATCGATATGTAGTTAAGTTTCTTTTTATAATAGAATAAGTTGGTACCACATAGTCCTGAGAAAAATATAACGCAAGTACTTGAGAATATTTTGATCAAATTCAAGATCAAGGGGAAACTGCACAGGAAGCTAACTCATAATCAGATCCCCTGCATACTTTAGTGTTGTAACATTTAACATTAGCAGTGTAACACAATTGCACTTATAAAGACAGTCATTCCAGCATTTTTTTTTTTTTTTTTTTTTTTTTGGTACAAATGCTCCTATATTGCAGAAGAAAGCTGACAAACTGGTGCTGCTACTGTGGCTCCCTGAGCTCCGGCTGTACACATTTAATTACTTGTGACTTTCATTAGCTACAGAGCAGGAGACAAAGCACTCCTCTGACCCCAGCTCTTCCTCAGCCTGCATGTCTACCATACATTAGTTAACCACACCACTGAGGAAAGCAAGCCTGTTGCTGATAAACAGCTGGAGTAATTGCCTGCGCTTAAAAGATCAGACAAAACCACCAATGCTCCTTATTAAACTAAGTTTAAATAAAAGGTTTTGAAGTTCATATGCAATTTAGAACAGTGAAATTGAAAAATGTGAGTGAGAGCAATACCAAGCCTGAATATTTCAAGCTGAAAACTGATATATTTAGTTACAGGTACAGTGTTTCAAAAAATTTGGGTTATAAGGGCTGAAAAGGGATATCTTCCAAATCTATCTCTTTCAATGAGTCACCATGCCAGCATGTCATCTGTGAGCAGGAAAAGCATGACAATAACAATATGTTTCACCGCCAACAACACTTTTATATATCTAATCAGTGTTTGGCAATATGTTGGCGAACTGAACCAACAGATGCCTTTTGTGTGTTGCTAACCATGAACACATGAGCAAGGCCAAAAGACTTGGGGACTTTAATTGTAAAAGTGGAGAAGCAGTGTGTCGACACAGAGACGTCATAGTACACATAAAAATAACAATAAATTCCAAATAGTTTGATGTCTGTTATTTTATATTTATTACACAGCTTGACAAAGATATATCTGGTCAACTCTACTCAAAACAGACAATGACTGATTCACATTTTTTTAACTAAAAAAAATGACAGAAATTGGTGGTTAGCAACATTCAAAAGCCACTCTGACTGATTCACCAGCCAAATATGATTAGTCTCAAATAGCAATATTGGTATCAGCCTCAAAAATCCGGTATCCGTCCAACCGTAGCTGTATCTAACCAGCTTTATCTAACAACCCTTCTAATCATATAATAAATGGTTTCCTAGTCTTTTATGAAGTAAACTGAATATCTTTGGGTTTTGGACTTTCAGACAAAACAGACCAAAGCCCATTGGCTTTGGTAAGTTATGATTGGCATTTTTCACCCTCCTCTGACATTTTATAGACCAAACAATTAATCAAGAAACTAATTAACAGATTAATCAAATATGAAAACAATCCTTAGTTGCATCCCTAGATTTGATACACTTTTGTTCACCCTAAACCGTACATAGTTACCGGAGCCAGATTACAAATCCGATCTGACATCGGTCTTTGTTTTCCCAGGCAAAATATAAATCGTGGTTGGTCTTACTCCAGTCCAGACAGTAAAGGTAATGCACATGCTGTTTGGTAAAGCTAAAACATTCCACAAGAACAACACCTTGGGCAATCTGGCAGTTTAATTACAACAACAACAGCCTAGCTAGATAGCTAGCAACTATCCATTAACTAACACCAACACACTGATGAAATGCATTTATGAATTACAAGTGAGGCAAGTGTTTTGATCGTCTTCACAAGCCAGCATCAGATAAACACATCAATTTTATTGCATAGTCTGTATGACGATAAGTTTTTAAATCTCTGGAACCACTTTATTCCTGTAACTTTACTGAGAGAGGGAGACTGACGGCTATTTTCTGCCTATTTCTGCTTCCACATTCCACTAACTGATGTAGTTAACGTTGCATCTTGCACATGCATTTTGGACAGATGGATGGATTTACACTTTTTGCTGAAAGTACCTTTCAAGCTTTCCAATTGACCCAAAAGCATGAAGTGTCAATAGGGTTACAGACCGGTTACGGAGATCTTGCCTTGGGCTATCCCACCTCCAGACTAACTCCACTGGCATCCAATTGACTATTTTTTGTGGATAGAGGGTTTCTCAATGGATCTTCTGGAAAGCTACTGTACTCTGATCATATTCTAAGATAAAGAGCCATCCACTAGTCTACTTAATAATAAAATTTGATCATCTTGTATTAATGACACTAAAGCTATAACAATGATTATTCTCGCAGCATTAATGAGTACAGCTCCCCTGAGGTTCTGGTAGCGATACTACAACCCATAAGTAGGAACTGTTTGAGAACAGAGACAAGAAAACAGTTATTTCTTAGGAGCTGCCATTTCTTTCCGTGACGGAAGCTGATAAAGCTATAGGTGAGAGCATCCTTAAAATCCGACGTGTGAATTCACTCACATGTGAAGACACAAACCACAGAGTAGCTGAAATGTCCTTTAGCACAATACTGAACCCCTGCCAGTTCTAGTGATGCGTAGCTAAACCCAAGTTTGAGTTTACTGTAGTGTAGAACAGGCTTTTCTGTCATTTATAATATTACATTAAAAATGCTCAATGGTTGTGCTACTCTTCCTTAAACATGTAAAATAGTCTGTGGATGGCACAGCCTATTATCTGGAGAACAGTTATTTCCCAGAGCAGGCCACCTCAGTGGAGGCCTTTTCTAGACCAAACACTGTCTCCTTTGTTTTTAGATTTAATTAAAACCAACTCTTGTTCATAATTAAAGCCAAGTTTCACAGGCAGATAAAAACACAGCAATGTAGAAGATGACTAAACAAAAGGTGTGAATACGAGGGAACTGCTGATGGCTGGTTGTGAAAAGCTTTTCTTAAACAAAGTCATACTTGATAATTTATATAATTTAGAATAAGATAGATGGTTTTTACTCACTACTTATAAATAAATAAATAAATAAATAAATAAATATACATATACACACACACACACACACACACACACACACACACACACACACACACACACACACAAACACACACACACATGCATACATACATACATATACACACATATATATAAAAATCACTTTTAAATCTAGAGGATATCCACATTTATTTCTATTACCTTTAACAAAAGTCTTCATTTGCAACAAGAGACGTGTCTCTTATCTATATAAAAACACTTTCTATTTGTGTATTGTGAGTTGTAGCATAGACACAACATAATCAAAATGAAGCCTGGGTAACTATCACTAACATAGGCTGAGAGGCTGACATAAAGACAAATCCCCTCAACCATCAAAGCAACACAGACACATAGTGAGAGCCATCAGGTAGTGAAGTCTCCTGCCTCTGTCATCTTATGATTGATCATCTAACTTATTTATAAGTTTTTCATCTACCTCACAGTCAATGTCAAAGGGCCACAGGTAAAAGTGAAGCAAGAACACGCCCAAAACGGTGACACAAGCTGTGATCTAATTATTAGCTGCAGAGTTTTTCCCATTTTTTTCCTGTGAAGTTATGTGACCAAAGATGGACAACTATAGTAGCTTTGAGGAAACCCAGCACATATATAATGTTGCAAATGCAAATTTAATTCAGTCAAAAATGTATATATATATATATATATATATATATATATATATATATACACACATTTCCAGTCAAATCTTTTATAACTCCTCAATCTTTCCAATTGTTATTTAAATTAAAATAATTCAATTTTTCAGTGTTTCTGAAATTAAAGCACAGCACAAATAAACAGCTGGAGATTTAAAAAAAAAAAAAAAAATCATCGAATCTTCTTGTTGAACTAAATTTAACCTAAATTTTTTAATCATCCGGCGGCTGAACACACTCGTGGCGTTTTTTTCTGCAGTGGAAATCAAATATAGCTCAGAAAGTTTGTCCCAACATTGTTGCAGAAGCTCTCAGAAATGTGTGCAGGTTCCTTTGCTTTCACCTTCTGTCCAGTTCATCCCAAACCAGCCCCGTTGGGTTTAAGTCTCTAAGACTGTGCTGGTCTTCCATTATGTGAAGCCACTGTCTAGTTTTTTTTCTTCTGTTTCGGGTCATTATCTTGCTGTAGGATGAACCCCTGACCAACCAGTCTGACTTCCTTTGTTACTTGTCTTTTACTCACCATTCTGACAGCAACATACAGTACCACATCCTGTAGTATAGTATTGTCCTAATAAAGCATCAGAGGGTGTAGTAACACAGTTCGTTCCAACACTGGGAAAAATTGGGGTTTTCTAAAACTTTTGACCAATAGTGCATCTCAAAAAGTTTGCTAAAATCCTGGGTAAATTGCCGCTCTTAGCTCTCCCGCTACTAGCTCCCGTTAGGGTGGCTGGAAACTCCATTTGAACCACATCTTGATTTGCATATCACATCAACAGACAAATCCTGTGGTGACCAAAGTAATGCGTCTTGTGTCATTGTGGGTGCAGCGTTTTGCATGTGAAACCTGTACAATACAATCAAAATCAATAGCTTTTGCAGATGGATGGATTGTTTGTGTGTGTGTGTGTGTGTGTGTGTGTGTGTGTGTGTGTGTGTGTGTGTGTGTGTGTGTGTGTGTGTTGTGCTTGTGTTTGTGCTTGTGTGGGTGTGTGTGTGTGTGTGTGTGTGTGTGTGTGTATGTGTGTGTGTGTATATCCGAGGTTGAGATGAAGTGCAAGGGTCCAGCCATGCCAGTGTGAGACAGTATGTGAAACCTTTTAGAAACCACGCAGGCTTACCCAGCAGGAGAAGCTTCAGCTCCCTTCTTGCATCTCTCTTGTCTCGCCGGAGTTGTTTCTCGATCTCAGCGTTGATTCGCTTGGACTCCTTCGCCTCCTCACTCAGGCAACAAGCCATCATGGAGTCTAAAGTCATCACCGCATGAGCTGAAAAAGCCCGTCTGACAAGGGGCGCCGGGGTACACCTCACACAAAGTATCAAATAAATAAAACCCACTCTGAGCAACAGTCCGTTTTCAGCAAGTTACTTCCAGACGCTGGTAACCGAGCCTGACAGGCTTGCCGCTTGGTGCGGATTCTGGCCTTCCTTGTTGATGGTAAAACTGCTGTCAAGTGTCAAATATTTGACAGCTTAGTCGAAGTCTTATGTAAATCCTCAGGCTACAGGGGCTGACAGGTGATCACAGAAAATCTGCAATGCAAAATGTCTGCAAACATCTTAGATGACTAGCGACGGTACAAATAACCATTTTATTTGATGCACTTTCCAGCAGAGCTAATATTACTTTGCAAGCTAAACGCTGCTAATGTGACAAATTGATGAATTTTCAGCGTGCCAACACTTTTTAATCCCCTTCCCTCGAAGCTGGTTAGCCCGTAAGAGAAACACTCTTCAAAAATACGGTTTTTAATTTCACACTACCAACTTCGGTCCCAAAGACAGCGGGACACAACTGCTTGCCACTGCCACATTTGTTAAATCCCTCCGCTGGTTGCCCGGCCGAGCACAAGCCTAGCCGCCCCGAAACCAACACCGTACGCCCGCGCAGTGACAATGAGCGCCCGTCAAACTGTCCATCCACTGAAGGAACAGAGAGGCTGTCCCGCCGTCTGCAGCACTCGACGAACAGTACGCCCTGCAGCAACCCCAATGACACTACCGCTTTACAATCGCGCTCAGAGCAGGTATCCTCTCGCAGACCAAGGCTCCAGTGACCAGGATAGCTAAATGGACAGGCTAATTGTTAGCTGGCTAGGTTAGCTCAGCTAGCCATCCCTGGATTTGCAGCCGACTGTCTAAAAACCACAAAGCTCGGCCTGACAGAGGACCTCCATCGTATTAAACAAGAGTTCTCCAAAAGAACTCGCCGGGAACAAACCCTCAAAATGCGAAAACGTCTTACTGACAGTCAATGGACCCTTGTAGTCCGTGCATTTTACGGCTCCTGGTATTTTTTTTTTTTTTTTTTTTTTTTTTTTCCTGGTGGTAGTGATCGCTCCCCGTCACCCACTCCTTAGCCCCGGTGTGGCGCCGCTGCTTACGTCACTTGGGATATAATTGATTGACGGCGGCAGAGCGAATAAAAACGGAGCTTGTGGGCGATTGAGGCGGGCCTCCGCCGGATGGCAAACGTTCCAAGTTTGCTTGAGAGGAAGTCTTCCTATTGGAGGCGTGTCGGCGAAGGCGGCTGACATTTGACTGGACGGGCAACGCCCATCTCCTGTCAAAGACCTGCAGATCCACACGCTGTACGCTCATCCCCACTCCCAGCTGCTGCTGGATTCTCTTCGTCTTTATCGCTGCCTGCAAGAGTTTCACAAGCTCACATCTGGAACTAGTCAAACATCTGTCTGTAAGCAGCGGTGGCAGGAAACCAAGTACTTTTACTCAAGTACTATGCTTAAGTAGTCTACAGTTGTGAGGTAATTTATTTGGTTATTTCCATTTTATGATACTTTATATTTCTACCTCACTACACTTCCGGAGAAATATTGGACTTGTTACTCTGCTACATACATCTGACAGTTATAGTTACTTTTCAGATTAAGATTTAACCTAAAGAAAAATATGGTAATCGTAAAATAAAACACAGCATTAAAGAATAAATCAGTGGTTCCTAACCTTTTGGCCTGTAATCTATAACAACAAAGTGGTGTGTAGTTGTGTGTCCTTGTTGTGTTTCTGATGTCTACGAGTTGTTGTCACTTCCACCCAAGGAACATTACCCCTCTGAACTTCAAAGAGTGTGTCAATAGGATAAGTAAAGTGTCATGTTTTCTTGCAAACCTGGTATAACAAAACAGAGAGTCTCCTATTTACTTGGTAACATGACACATACAATGCAAGCTCAAGTCAAAGAAACACTGTACCCATTACAAATTTAACAGCTGCTTTCCTTTTTTACAGAAGGTCATGACCCAGAGTCATGTAGCACCTGGGCAGCTGTGTAACCTCAATTATAATCAGCTCAACACCTATAACCTTGTTCTGGTTTCGATTATTTGTCAATATATTTGTCTTTTCCATGTTCTGGTCCACATACAGTAGAACGTTTGTGGAAGAAGTATTTAGTAATACCACAGTGTAAAACTACTCTGTTAAAACTGAAAGTCCTGCTTTGGAAATGTTTCTTGAGTGAAAGTACAGATCCAGCAAGGTGGCTGGGGGGGGTTCAGTGCCACCCCAAAATTTCTGGCCTCTCTGTGTGGCAGTTTGGGTTTCTTACCAAGTTATTCTTACTATTGTGTTTGTATGGATATATCAAAGCTGGGACAAAAATCAGGATGCAGTAAAAAAATAAATAAAGAAAAAAAGAATAAATAGTTAGCGACCTTCCTGCAAGACTCAGCCCCATCCTGGGCTCCTTATTTCAAAAATCTTTCACTACTTTATATACTGTTGGAGAATTTAATCTGTAAGATTGTGTCATATTTTGTGCATAAAATCATAATCTCCAACTACTAACATCTGACAAATAAATGTAGGGGAGTAGAAGGTATACAGTATTTCCCTCAGAAATGCGGAGAAGCATAAGTATGAAGCAGCCGAAAATGGAAATAATCAAGTGCAATTACTTCAAAACTGTGCCGAAGTACAATACTTGAGTAAATATACTTATCTACCTTGCACCACCACAGTCGAGTAAATATTTCAATCATCTGGGACCAGGGGTTTCCCACTTTGCTACTGCCCTGAGAATGAGGCGGAGGATGGTGATGATGACAGAAGTGAAAGGAGAAATATTTCTGAGGCGTTCACTGCCATCATCATCCCAGCTGTAACAACAACATTACAACTCTGTCACTCTGTTCCTAAATTCTTTTATGTGAAGGAGCTGGCAGGCTGTGTTGTTGAGCCAAGTGACATCTTGTGGACATGCAATGTAGTCGCAAGAAAATTCTAACCCAAGTGTCAAAAATTTTAATTTAAATGAATTCCTCGAGGCTCAAATCACATTCAAATCCTCATTCATATACATTTACTTAAATCAGTAGAGTACATTAGTCTTTGGGGCGTGGCTGCGGCTACTACTAGAGGTAATAATCAAGTTCCCTCAAAACTTCAATCATTAGATTGAAGGAAAAATAAAAAGATTAAAGTTGGCTAACGTGGCTTGTAGTTTCTTGCAGTTTTCCAGTTTGACCTGCAGAAACGCAAATGCCAAAGACACATAATGTAACCTGGAAGAACGAAGTGCTTCAGATTTCAGTAAAGTCATAGTTGGTATGTTTGGTATGATCATGAAAATCTTCAGATGTGACTCAGGAGATTACAGCCTGACCTGCTTGCCCACATCTCACTGGGCTGCAATTTATGCCGCAAGCCTCCGCCCACAGAGGTGACTGGCGACTTTATTCAGTCACTTTGAACTATCTGCCACATCATTCCACAAGCAAACTATATTTTCTGCTTGACATTTTAAGGTGAGGATCATTTTCCCACAAAAATCTTGTTTGAACGATTGTGTTTAAATGCATATAGCAGAACAACATTTTGCATTATCCATGCATGTTCATTTGTTGTTTGAAGTGATGTTAACATGAAAGGAAACTCCATCATCTCCACTATGCCCTGGTATCTGAGGGCTGTTGTCAGATTAATTATTGATCATCCCATTTCCCACACCAGCCAGCGACAGGGAACAAAGTCTCCTCGCGCTCTTCTTCCTCCTGGTGTCTCTGCTTCTGCGGATTCATCTTGACATATTGTCATTAAACACAATTCTGATGCAATTTTGATTTCATAGAAATGGAAAAAGATCGAAAAAAACATTTGTTAAAAAAAAAGGGATGTATTGGGATTGAGTTACTAAAAAATACTACTAACTAATACTGTAATAACTTTTCATTCCTCAAAAAGGAGCATGCTTGTGTATTAAAAATTTTGTGTATATTTGTGTATTGCTCTGAACACAGCAAAACAACACGCACATAAAATGGGAAACACATAAAATCATATATATAAATGTATTTCAAGTTACGCTTGTGTTGTACTGTTTATAAATAAACATAGTATATGATGTTCTCAACAGAAACACTAGGGATATGTTCACTACGCTTACAGTATGTGTCCTTTGTGCAGCTGATGCTCATGTAACTTGTATTGTTGTAAAACTATATGTATCTCAAATATCAAACACACACAAAAATTCCACATTAGCTGCAAAAACACGTGACAAATATGTAAAGGGGGGCCCATTTACAAGAATAACACCTCTGTAGAATAGGCTTCATCATGTGAAATGCAATAATTACACAGCACACGTGGGTTTGTATTAAACCTTTATGCACGTACAGCACAATATAACTAACGAGACCCCTTCATACACACCTCTCGTGCTCTTTCACCTCACCTTGTTCCCATGGCAATGCAGAGCTCAGGTGATCTCATCATCTGAGACCGCGAAAGCCTGGGCAAACCTGTTCGGCTGGTTGAGACAAAACATTGGCATCCACACAGCAGCCAAGGAGAAGGAGTTAGAAAATACCTGTTGTAAGACTACACTCCGAAAACCGGACAAACTGCCGCACTATGAAAAATGATTTTTCTACCACCACATTCTGCCATGTGAATCTTATTTACACTCACTGCTGCCCGCATTTTTTTTCTTGTATTATTATATTTTCCATGGGCTGATGAAAGTTTAATGTTTTGCATTGAGATCGACTATAATACAGATTCCAAATAAATACGGTAAGGACAAAAAAAAAAAAAAATCAATTTCATAAGAAAAATTACAAGCGGAAATCTTTGTTGGACTTTCGTGATCAATGATAAATAATAATGCAGGAAAGCTTTATGTGTGTCCGTGATTTCTCCCGAGCTCAGAGGAGACATGAACCCAGGAGCCGAAACTTTATCCGCGGCGCAGCGCACTCGTTTATCCTGCTCAAAGCCAGCTCAATTTAGGACAGTCACCTTCCGGTAAAAGCCTTTCAAAATAATGCTGCTTTCTGACCGGTTGGCCGTAGCCCCACACAAAACAACGACGTATATTAAACACAAAAGTCAGACTATTTGAATGAGATGATCTCTGTTTTAAACAAGAAATGTACATACATGTTTTATTAATTATGAGTGCTTTTAGGAGACCTTTTAATGAGTTGTATTCCATTAATCCCATGATCACTTAATCCATTCCAAGTAAAAAATGTTTTTGCCATCTTTGTAGTGATGGCTATTTTTTTTCTTTATTACTTTTTCCCCCTTTCTTTTTTATATTGACTTATGTAAAGATATACCTCAGTTACATACACACAGACATACACAGAACTGACTAAGATACCACATGCAAAAAAAAAAACAAAAACAAAAAACAAAACAAAAGGACATCGCAAAACAACAACAATAAATATAATAAAATCAACAGTTAGTATTTGATATTCAATTTATTACACATTTTGTAATAACATCTAACTATGTCCCCTGAGCTCCAATGATTGTTCCAGGATACATTATTTGAAATTTAGTTACAAACCAACATTACACTCAGCATCTTTGTGGCTATTAAGTTAGAAATAAATCCATGTCCCATAGACAAAATACATGTATTGTTGACAGTTTTGCAAATCTGAATGTGCCAGTGCCAGTATAGTAGCATTTACTGTACTTTTCACGTTTCAAATTTATTATATCAGGATAAACTCCTTGAGATGTATCATTTTGTTTTCAAGGGGGTCCCAAAACAAGAACTCACAAAACTGCACTTTTCATCTACAAGGTGTCAAACATTAAAAGCAACATCAACAAGGTCTCAGATGGTGCAAAGTCCTGCAATATTCAACCACAGACATAAGCTATTATATTACGTTTGCTGTCAACATATGCACGAGTTTTTGCTGCACTTACAGCATATCATGCAGGACGTGTATGACTCATGACCAGTTTATGTACTTTGGATCACTTTACCTGAGGAGTGGTCAATATCAACAGTGAATCCCATACTGTAGGGCAGAACAATGCTGCGGCACTGAACTGTATGCATTCAACTTCTTAGGCATGCTGCACCTTTGATCACAATACAGCCGATTATATCACAGTAACAATAGGTGTTGATAAGAAGATTTACTACATGTGATTTGATCCAAAAGTCTAAAAGTGGTTTGAAAAAGCTGTAGAAGCAGCTCAAAGCTGTAATAGATGTGTCTTAGGTGTAACAAATAAGGGTATGTGCAGTACTGTACAATACAAAGGAAAATTACATTTTAGATAGTGTTGGGTTGATATGAAAATAGCAATTTTTGATTTAAGAAAATGAAATGAAAGTAGCCTTATTCTAAATAGTGTGTATGTTCCCTTTCAAATAATTGTTTTTTTTTAATTGTGCTTTTATTCTGTGGTGGAAGTCGCTGGATGCTTTCCTTTGTTAAAAGTAGCAGTAACACAACATAAAAATGCTCCGTTACAAGTTTTAGTAATTTATTCAAAATATTACTTAAGGAAAAGTATGTAATTACTGTATTCAAAATGTACATTAACTATCAAAAGAGTAAGTACTCATTAAGCAGAAAATGGGTGAGAGTTTTATTAGTATGCTTTATACTAGTGGATTATTATCATTAATTCTTTAATGTGTAAGCAGCATTTTAATGTTGTTGCCTGTCAGAGAAGGAGGGGGTATTTATTATATATACCTTCGGGTTTGTGCATTACACAACGTCCTGTTATATTTCACCATTTAATGACTGAATCTGTGATGTTTTAATCGTCCCAGGACGTTGTAAAATAGCGACAAGACGCTCTTACTTTCTAGGCACAGCCGCCTGACTTCCGACGCTGCTGTGGCAGTTTTCCGCTCCCTTGCCGCAGCGTCGCCCAGAGCGCATTCCAGTTAGCGAGTGTTTGCAGCGGACTATATAGGCTGCACATTCCTCTGTAGGCGCGGTGGACTTCCCCGAGCTACTGGTCGGTTCGCTGTGAGCCTGGGGGGGGGGGAAATATAAAGAAAGAAAAGCAAAGGAAAAAAAACAAAAAACAAAAAGAGAAAGAAACTCCGTATCGGTGTGACCTAGTGACGCTGTTCGTGCGCTTCAGCCGCAGCAGCTGCGGACGGACGACGCGGTGAGAAATGGACCGTGGGAGGCTGTCAGCGTCTGTACCTGCTGGTTCCCAGGGACTGTGACGGACCGACTGGAGGTAAGGAGCTGCGAGCGTTTTCCGATTGTAACTCACAGACCTACATTAACACAGCAGCCTCAGCCGATGAGAAATGACTCGACCGGGTTCTGGGCGCCGCGGGCTTCGTGCCGGCGACCGGCGGAGCTCCTGCCCCACTGTGAGAGTGTGAAGCGGCATTTAAAGCTCGGGGCAGCTGGTATGTTTTTAGCTCCGAAGAAGACTTTGCGGGCGACCAGGGTCGCGTTAGAATAAAATCCCGACTAAAATCAAAGGGGCATCAAGTGGACACTGCATGGCAGCTCGACAACGAGTCTATTGTCAGTGCTCATCGGCTCATCGCAGCTGATTATTCATTAACAGTTTCATTGCAGTGGTTTTGGCCATGGCCGGCTGCTGGCAGTGGTGCCACCACACCTGTGTGTGCTGTCTGTCCGAGGAGGAGAAGAGGACCATCGCTGTGGACAAGGAGATCAAGAGGATCCTCAAGCAGCAGAAGAAAAAGGAGAGAAGGGAAATTAAAATCCTCCTGTTGGGTCAGTGACTGTGACACACACACACACACACACGCACAGAGCACCTCACACAGCTGTTTGTTCATCTCTGGCAACGTACAGTACGGGGCCTACAAGGGCACGTTAATTAATACACAATTCGTCAATTAAGCAAGTTAAAGAAATGAAACTGACACCGAAGGAAGGGGGGTGACAGGTGCAGACGCTATAAGGAACACCCTGCACACAAATTAAAACTGCCTGGCCTGTTTGGTCGCTCGCAGTCAAGTGAGAAAACTATGTAAAGCATGTGTCACCACGTGAGTATGTAAAGAATGGTCCAGATTGGGATTGGTTGTACTTGAAAACCGCAGGGACTATATCTCCATGTAGTTTTATTTTAGGGTCATATGGACAAAATTTACAACCTAATAATTATCAGTGCAGTTTCTCACTTTTGATAGATAATAAAAGTATTCAAAATCACAGTGCAAAAAGTTGAGCTAATGTTTTTTTAGGGTTGCAATAGAGGGAAATCCCATATTTTTTTCTTAGACTAGAACCGTGAAACAGGACTACTAACTAATGATTGTATTTAATTTTGATTAAATTGTAAATATTTTTACAATTCGATTCGGTTTAATTGTTCCAACCAAATGTCCAAAAGCTAAAGACATTTGATTTAAAATTAAATGAAACATAAAAGTAGCAAATTCTCACATTTTAAAAGCTGAAACAAGTGAACATTTGGCATTTTTACTTATCAAAAGTGTGGTTGATTTATTTTTGACCAATTGATTAACTGACCATTTTTTTCAACAGCAATGTGAACCGCAGCATCTTGATATGACAACTGTATAGCTGGTTTCCTGCAGTGTTTTAATGTTTTATTGTGAAAGTGGACGACCTCACCTGAAGTAAAGACCACTTTGGAAAAGTAATAAGCTTTCTTTCAAGTAAACATTCATTGAAAAAGAACAGAGGCACTATTACACATGGTAAATGGCACACATTTAATGAGTGTGTCTTTTGTTTAGTCCGTTATCAGCAAACTAAATGGATAACAAGACAAAATGCAACACGATCCTGGGGGATTAGTACCTATGATAAACAACTTCCTGGGGGAAACCCTTCAGTGATATGGAGCGACAGTAAAGAATGATATTGAATTATTGCCTGCTCTTATTTCCTCTGTCACTGTGTAGAATTACTGACAACAAGTGTTGCCGTGCGGGAACAGGGCTGTCAGTAAAACAGCACAGCTTGGCGCGAGGATTATACGCTATTCCTCGAAAGCAGTGTCAAGAAATTGCAGGAAAGTGTTCGGCAGAATAAGGAGCAAAGAGTTTAATTTCCCTTTTGCAGAATGAATGAATGAATGAACGTATCACGTCCAGAAAGCACCAGGCAGTCCTCCTGAACAACCAAATCACGAGTTGACGTGCTGTGGGTTCTGCAGCCTGTTGTTTCCGTGTGTGTGTCAGAAAACTTGTTAAGATATACAGAAATATAGATAGATTAAAGGAATCCATAGAATGTCAAGTGCAGTATTTAAAAAATGAGGCAATCAAAGAAAATAAATCAAGCTTTTCTCTTTCAGTTTAGCTCTAATCCAGGCACTTCCTTTGAATTTGATTTTAATCTCTGAAGTTGAAAACGAACGGCACAGAGAAAATGCACATGTATTAGAGTAACGCCTGGTTCAACAGCATATCAGTTGTGGTTTGCTAGTTTTCCTTTAAGGGCTTTTAGCTTTTCATCCCTTAAGTGCAGAAGTAGATGCTGTAGTAACTCTCAGTATTGAGCAACTTGGGTTTTACCACTCTTCTTCGCTAAAGAGTGATTAAGTGAATGTTTGATTCCAAAAGAAGGGGCAGTGTTTCAGACATATTTTCTTAAACATCCTTTTCCTCTTATCCATCCATTTCAATTCGATAAAACCTTTTTCACGGTAAACTATTTGACTTGTTATAGCAGGAAATGAACAGCTGAAACTGAGAACAATGACGATGACTCATCAGTGTTACCGATTATAATTGTGTTTTGACATCTCAAAATGTGCTCTTTCCATCTCATTAAAAATGAGCATTTCTTTATGTGCTGCTTGAAAGCATCGTTATTCATTTTTGGCCGCTAGAGGCAGTAGGACAAGCTGTAAACATTAACATATTAAGACTTTAGTGAAAGTTGTTATGGTGCTGTCAAAAACAGTTGTCAAAAACAGTTGCTTATTTACACATCCAGCAGACACAAAGCCACATTAGAACAAGTGATAGAAAACACTAAAGTTGGGGGACATAAAAACCAAAATAATGAGCTGAAAGATGCTAAAATGCTTGATAGAGCTGAGGGCAACTGGAGAGTTGAGCAGTAATTCTCTGTGGGATAGTCACTGTCAGTGGCCCCTTGTTAGTTATTTGATCCCTTGTTAACAATATTGTTCCGTGCAGGTTTAAAGTTTATTTCATGATTTTTCTGAGCAGTTTTTAGAGCACAGCAAAATCTGGTTTATAGCTAGTATTTCAGACCAATTAGCCCCAGAAAAGCTGGAATCTAAACTGCGGTGAAATTTCCAGAGTTCCTCTAGCCTTTTCTCATACCAGACAAACACGTCCCAAGAGTTTCTACTATGGAAAAATTTCCAGGAGGATTTAGCGTCTTTTTCATCCCCCGTTATCTGTCCATTTTATCAATCATCTATCCAGTTCAGGGTCCTAAGAGGCAAAACAAACACATATGCACCTACAGACATTTTAGAGTTTTCAATTCACCTACTCTGCATGCTTTTAGACTGAGGGAGGAAGCAGGAAAACCCGCAGACACATGTAGAACATGAATAGTAAAAATGCCCCAGTCAGCATGTGGGTTCAAGCTGAGGACCTTATCGCTGTGCTGCTAACCTCTGAGCTGCCCTGTTGATAGAATCGTACCAGTAAGAATTTTTGGTAACTCATATTTTTATCATCTGTTGGCGCAGGGACCGGGGAGAGTGGAAAAACCACCTTCATCCGACAGATGAGGATCATCCACGGGCGAGGCTTCTCAGAGGAGGAGAGGAAAGCCTTTGCCAAATGTATCTTCCAGAACATCTTCACGGCCATCAAGGCCATGGCTGGAGCCATGGCCGCGCTCAAAATCCCCTACTCCAACCCGGAGAACGAGGTAGACTCGCACATACAGTACACAGACCTCCACCAGCTTAAACACACATGGACGCACCTGTTTACGCATGAACACACCCTCTCGCTCAGAAATACAGACGTCAGCACAGGTGTGCGGGCATCAGTGCAAGCTTACCTAGTTTAACGCCTGCATTGAAGAAGAGGACAGAAACACACACACACACACAGCGTGTTGTAGTCTAAAAATAGAATCTGGGCGCACCACCAATAACAGACACAAACGGAATCCTTGAACAGGATGCACTCAGTCTGGTTTAACAGACACAGAGTTTTGTTAACTGCCACAAACGCTTGAGTTTCATCATCACGAAATCTTATGACTAACATGCTGGGTCTCTCGCTGCCTTTCAGATGTTTGCTAAATGGCTGCAGGACATAAACACTGTGCAAATCACCCAGCTGGAACGGGGCTACGTCGAGGCAATCCGCCGCCTCTGGGCAGACCCGGGCATCCGGGTCTGTTACAGCCGCCGCTGCGAGTACCAACTCCTGGACTCCACAGAGTAGTGAGTAGCTGTGTTTGTAATACAAGCTCTCTACCCTGTACCACACTGGGAATCTAACAGTGTCACATGATGAAACACTGTCAGAGCACGTTGCCAAAGATGACCCCACAATACAGGAATCTATGATAGGCGGCGGACAGTATTATTCAAGACAGAACATCACAATGTCTGAGAAAAAAGAAGAAAACAAACCAAGATTAACCAAGCTAGATGAGATCTGGGAAATCTCCGCTAGCTTTGTTAATCTTGGTGTGTTTTCTTCTTTTTTCACAGACATTGTGATCCTAAGGTGATGTCTTCAAATGGGTTGTTTTTTTTCCAACCAAAAGTTATAAAACAAAAACATATTTAATTCTCAAGAATATAAGACAAAGAAAGCAGGAAATCCTCACATGAGAAAATATTTAGCATTTTTCCTTTAAAAATGACTGATACTATTAAACTGTTATGAAATATTTTGAGGATTTTTTGTTGTTGAGATTTCTGCTGACAACCAGCACAATAGAGATGAACAGAGTTTTGTTTGTGGTGCTCACAGTCATGACAAATGACTTAAAATTCAATAACAATGTCTCTTTCCAGATACATCTCTTTCCCTGTTACTGTGGATAATCTACAGGAACTATTTCATTGGCAGAAAGTAGTTCCTCTGTTGATGTGGAAATCTGTGACTTATCCAGTATGGAACAATGTGCTGATGTCAATTTATTTAAATGTGATTTTTCAACCATTTGTTAACCACTAACAAAGTCCTACTAATCGTTATTGTATTGGGATGGTGGTAGTAATCTCCGAAACAGATATCTGGCCATTTTACTTAAAAACTATCTGCATGGCTAGATAACACAAGGGATAACAGCAGGTGTCATCATTCCACTGTATTATCAAACAGGCATAAAACAAAAAAATCAAAACATAAGTAAAAGGCTGAACAGCGACAACGCACAACAGTTCCAGAAGTTTAATATCTGTAGTAAAGTAAGGACACAACCTCTGAAAAAACTTTCCATTTGCTAAAAATTATACTTGGTACAAGCGTATTGATACCATTAGAATATAATATTGTTACCAGCTAATTTGTCACAAGAGAACATGTGGCACATATTGTTGTATTGTTTGTCTACACCACATCTGACCTTTGTACCAAAACTCACATGTGGAAACGCAGCAAAGAAGGTCGGTTTAGATGAGTTGCTTTACACTTGGGCTCCTCTTACAGTGATTACTGGTTCTCATTTTGTGTTTTTTTTTTTGTCATTATGTGAAAACTGCCTTGTTTTAGTGATAAATCAGTTAAGGGCTAAAATGATTAGTTGATTGGGTGATCAACAGAAAATCAAGTAGTCAGCTATTTTGATAACTGAACAATTGTTTGAATCATTTTAAAGTCAAAATGATAAAAAAAATTTCAGCTTTTTCAAGGTGAATGTTTGCTGCTTTTCTTTTTAATTCTGATATTACAGTTAATATCTTTGGTTTTTGGACTGTTGGTTGGACTAAACAGGGGTTCTGAGGACACTGTGAAAATGTGATTGTCATTTCCACTATTTTCTGACATTTTATGGACCAAACAATTAATCTATTAATCAAGAAAATAATCAGCAGATCAATTGATAATGAACATAATCATTAATTATGTTTTCAAGAAAATAAGCTTTTTATGACATTATCTTAGAACAAAAGATACTTATTTCTTGATATGGTCACTATAAAAAAAAAACCTTTTTAAATATTTTTCATACGGCTTTCAGATTTTTAATCCAGTGACATGATTTATGCATTTCATTTTTGTCTTTGTTCTAACCCCACATCCTTGTGTCCTAGTATTTTGTACTCAGACCACTGGAGGGGGCTAGTTCCTCATAGACTTCACAGTAATTATTCATTTCTGAGCCATGTGAGATCACCAGTTGATGTACGAGTTTAAGGAAAAAAAAAGAAACCGTCTTGTGAGGCTGGCTACATTAATCAACTTTTAAGCTGATAATGAAAACCTTAACAGGTACCACAGAGCTACCCTCAGCGTGGGTCTTTCTAATCAGCATGAAAAGATTTAACACCGAGTAGGTGTGAGCCTCACGCTCCAAGTATCTGATGTGTCAGAGAACAAAGCCTGGGCTCAGCCTCCCTCTGTTTTCTCTCTTTTCTATTGCTGTTCTGTGTTTACCCAGCAGCTCAATCATCATGGTGTGTACATGATAAGAGACGGGCAGTCAACATTAGCTAATGAGAGCTTGTATCAACACGAGCCGTAAAACCGTCATCTGTACAAAGGGTGTGCTCCCTTCTTGTATTTTTAATTACCGTTTTTTTTTTATTTTTATCATCACTAATTCATCATACTTCTTGTGTTACTTCAGTTTCTTTGACATGGTCAAGGCTGTATGTGATGTAAACAGAGGCAATATGTTTTACCAGAAGTCTCATCTAGTGTCAAAAAACTTTTTTTAGCACTTTTGTAAAACCTTCTCTTTCTTTTTCTTCCCTCATTCCTCTCCTTCAGCTACATGAGTAATCTGGAACGCATCTCCGGCCAAGACTACATCCCCACAGAACAGGACGTGCTGCGAGTTAGATTCCCCACCACGGGCATCCATGACTATTCCTTCACCATCAAAACCATCACACTAAGGTGGCCAATCCTCAGAAAATCAACCTCTCACAGGGACAAATCTAATACGACCCTATTCACTGCACTGTGAAAAAAATACTATTGACTCACAGGGGCTTTGTCTGCTCACGCCTGCTTGGAAGCAATAGGATCACATTTCCGTACAAAGCTCCTGCCGGGAAGTGAGGTGCCGCTCTGTGTGTTTTATTTTGAACATGCGATATGTATTGATGTAGTTGGTATAGTTCTGACAGAGCTACGCAGACAAAGACCGAAGTTCACCAATAAGGGACATTGTCTTCCTGAATGAAACGAAACCTACTCCTAAATCATGAGGTAGAGTTCAGAATAAAACAACCGAAACTGAGAAAAGGAAATCTTTAATGAAGCTTGCTTTCATGAGCAAGTTTGCCCCTTTTTTCTGGATTGACAGTGAGCTGTGAAAAATGAAAACCTAACCTGACTCTGAGTGTTAATTAGAATGTTTTTCCGTCCATGAAAAAAAGTGTGGTAATCAAAGTGTCATGGCCTCATTTCAAATCTGAAAAGCAGAACCAAAGCAAAAGAAAACGTGTCGGTCTAACTACTTAGCTACTTCTGTATGTATACTGTATGTATGTTAGTTTGAACAGTATTAGTGGGAACTGACTGGTTGCCAGTTTGAATCCTTGATGGAGGTGACAGTGAGCATGTTTTCCCCCTCATCAAATCATGCTAGGAGACTCTTTAGTGAGGCAGCAAACCTTTAATTCTTCCAGGCCAATGCTGAATAGATTAAAAAAAAAACCTACGTTAATGAATAAATATGAAGATTGTTCGCTAGACTGTTCCGTTCTTGCCTTATTTATTTATTTATTTTTTAACTTTTCATTCTTCTTCTGCTGGGGTCCGTGACAGGATTGTGGACGTGGGCGGTCAGAAGTCGGAGCGTCGGAAGTGGATCCACTGCTTTGAAAACGTCACCTCCCTCATCTTCCTAGCCTCCCTCAGCGAGTACGACCAGGTCCTGGAGGAGAGAGAGACCATAGTAAGAACCTTGTGTGGGTGTTTCTGTGTTTGCCTTTTTTGTCAACAGTATGGGTCCCTCACCCAGTCCACCACTGCAGAATGTGAACAAAATAACAGAAAAAACCTCATGAAAAAAGTTTTTCTGAGTTAAGCGGAGTTAGTATCTATGTATCTGAACTAAGATCTTTTACTTATCTACCAATACGCACCGCAGTGTATAAATACTCCATTAACAGTAAAAGTCTGTCTATCTATCTATCTATTTATCTATCTATCTGCTCTTTCTTGTGCCTCTCATCCTAACTGCAGTCATTTCATCCATCCACCAGCAGGTCTCACTCTTGCTCAAGAAAACCTCTCCAGCTCTCTGTGGCCTCTTGTGCAGTTCCTCCCTCCCATCCCGTCACTAAGCTGTTTATCTCTCCCAGCCACTTTTTAGTCTTCCAACACATTCATTAACCTCTACCGTGGCCTGCATGCTCCAGACCCCCATAAACCCCCCCCCCCCAGCTTCTTCCCTCTGCGTCATCCTGCAAGCCATCTGAATCTGCCTAGCCATCCTGGAGGACTTGTGTATTCCTTCATCAAGTCCATCTCTCAAAGCCTTTGCTAGTGTAGTTCTTTCACCTACATTAAAATCTCCCCCCTATGTTGAGCACAGTACAAAAAAATTAGGGACACACTGCTGAGCTGCCAGTATGATATCTGTCTCTCTCTCTGTTCCTCAGAACCGAATGTGTGAGAGTCTGGCTCTGTTCTACACCACCATCCATTCCCCCTGGTTCCTCAACACCTCCATCATCCTCTTCCTCAACAAGACCGACATCCTGGCTGACAAAATCCAGACCTCTGACCTGCAGAAATACTTCCCCAGCTTCACAGGTAAGCTGTGAATGTGTGTTCATGTGTTTGTATTTGTTTATAGTGACGTTATATACTGAAGTAATAGCACTTGTTGGATAAACTAGATTAGTGGTGAACCAATTAGTTGATTAAAGGATGAAGTGATTAAAAAAATTAATGGCCCAACAATCTGATGATGGATTTAGTCATCAAAAATGATTAATTCTCTGGTTCCAGCTTCTCAAATGTGGAGATTTGCTGCTCTCATTGTGAACTGAAGACATTTAGGTTTTGGATTGTATAAAGATTTCACCTTGGGCTCTGGGAACTTATAATTGACATTTTTCCACTTTTTAGCAACGCCAGTGGTCGGTCCACCACTTTGGTCAAAACTGAAATATCTCAACAAATATTGGATGGATTGTCATAAATGTTTCTATAGACATTCATGGGCCACAGAAGATGAATCCTAATGACTTTAGCGATCCCTTGACCTTTCCTCTAACGCCACCATTAATGTCCCTCTTAGGATAAATTCTAGTAACTTTAGGGATCCCTTAACATTTCTTCTAGCATCATTGTCAGGTCAAAATTTTAATCTGGCCAATACTTTGGTTTGTGACCAAAGATCTAGTTTTGTAATTAGTTTTGGATTTTTTGCTCAAATATTGGTTGGAACACTGACACAAGTAAAACAGGTTTTAAATTTCGAAACCAATCCGATGCTTTGGTGAAGCTCAAAGTGGGGGTTCAAATATCCAAACAAGAAATGACGACAGTATTGAAGGGAAAGCGCAGGGGCAGAGCCTGGTCACCAGCAGATTTCGCCACCATCACCAAGCACAATTGCCGCTCATTGTCTGCAGGTGTGTTTTCTCATCACAGTGTGGGCAGAATCATTTCAGAGACCAAAAAGGGTTGCGATGTTGTTTTCCTCTGGCCAATTTGTTGCCCCTCCCCCCCACACACACACACACACACACACACACACACACACACACAGAGTTGCAAATGAGTCACTTCCAGGTACCTAGTGTGCTTAATGATGTGGCGGCAGCCTGTAGCTTCTCTGGTGTGAAAGGCTGTATAGCATTGCCCTAACAGTCCCCCCACCCTCTCCCTCTGTTACCCATGGCAACCACAGACCGATACTGTGCTTCCCGCAAGCCCTGCACCCCCCACAAACCCCCTGGTGCACATGTGTGAGGTGTGTATGTGCAGGGTGGGAATTAGTGATTGCAAGTAATTATTTGTGTTCGTGTGTGTGTGTGTGTGTGTGTGTAGGTGTGTGTGTATCTGCAATGTGCCCACTGTGTTTTACCATCAGCATTAGCCGGGTAAAATAATGACTCATAGAGGGTCAAGATCCTTGATGTCAATTTGACCTTAACGTCAACTCTGAGCTGCTCCTACCACTGGCTGCCTTTTGGTGCTCATGTTGACGCGCTCCTGTGTGGAGACTGTGTGGTCCTTCTGACTGCTGCTGTAACTACACTTGAAGCCTAACTGATGTTAAGTAGCCCACGCTGACACAGTGAAAAATTTGGTAAATTGGACTAGCACTGAAAAGATTAATCAATTGAACGATTAGTCTATTGACACAAAACTGATTGAGTCATTTGAGCAAAAATTCCAAACAATCGCTGCTTCCAGCTTTTGAAAAGTAGAATTTGCAGCTTTTTTTCTGTATAATTTTGGACTGCAACTAGCCTGTTTCATTCAACCACCAGTCCAGCACCAATGTTCAGTTTACTATCATATATAACACAGAAAAGCATCAAATCCTGACATTTAAGAAGCTAAAACCGGCAGATATTTGGTCATTTTGCTTGAAAAATGACTGGATGAATGATTAATTGATTATCAGTATAGTAGATCAACTTGTTGATTAATGGTTGCAGCTCTAGTTGAATGTCATTGTACATTAAATATCTTTATTTTTTGGACTGTTGGTTGTTTCAATTTTTGGCTTTACATAGATTAAACGATTAATTGAAAGATTGATGGACAAATTCAATGTCAGAAAATTGGAAAAGGCCTGTTGCATTTTACTAAAGCACAAGTTGACATCTTCATTTACTATGACATAAGACAAAGAAAAAACTGGGACAAGGGATCATCTCATACTTTTGCTTTAAAAATGATTCAAACAATTTATCGATTATCAAAATGGTTGCCAACCCAAATTCATACTCTGCCGTTTTCTTGTCCACTTCCATCCCTCATCTCCTTCTCACCCCTGTAACAGGTAAGAGGCGAGACCCCGAGGACGCCAAGAACTACATCCGCAAGTTGTACGAGCAGCAGGCCATCAACCGCGACAAGAGGGACGAGTGGAAGACTCTTTATCCGCACTTCACCTGCGCCACCGACACCAGCAACATCCGCAGGGTCTTCAGCGACGTCAAGGACACAGTGCTGCTCAAGTCTCTCAGGGACTACGGAGTCATCTGAACTTTTGTTCTGTTCTTGTCTCTAATTGCACTATTGAATTGAACGAGTGGAGGCTCTGATTAAGGCCAAAATATCACTTCTTCTGACTCTTTCTAAAGCCTAGACAATCATATCTCCCTCCCCCCTCCCCCTCCTCTTCTCCCTCATCAGATGTTAATGAAGAAGCATGTGGAGAAAGAAGGGACAAGGTTGTACTCTTCTCTCGCCTCCACCACCTTCACTACCACACTCTCCTCTTCCTCTCAGGTAGAAAACATGAAAACATTTAAGGAGGACTCTACAGGGAGACGCAACAAGACTTTTGAGGAGCCAGCAATCACCCTCATTTCTCTCCGCCACCGTTTTTTTCCCCATTTTGATTTTGTTTTCATTTTTGTTTTGTGTTTTTTTTAAGACGAAGAACTGTTTGGGTTATGCAGGGACTGAATCTATCTGTAATTGAAGCAGGAGCAGAGATGCTTTGAAGTGCTGTGCTGCGATTAACAGAGAAGTAATGACTTTTATAAGTGGAGATGGGGCCACGCACGGACACACCACCAATTGTCACGCACATTTTAAATACTTTATTTGAATCTACCAGTTCCATACAGGTGTGGCACATGCTTGAACACACTCCAACACCAAAAGAAAAAACACAAAATGTTTCCAATATTTCTTACATATTATCTGTGTTCAACACCTCTGTTCTGCAATGTCTCCACTAGTTATCATGGGCAACTACCACCTGTTGAGTCAATAGTCCCACGGTGTCATAACAGCAATGTGTTGTGGCATCCTTGCATTCACCTCCAGTCTTTATTTTTCACTGTGACTGCGAAAGTTCACACACACTCACACACTTGCTCTTTCTGTGCTAAAGGGTTTATTATGCAGCTCCCTGTGTTACATATGGATAAACTACAGGCTGTGTGTTCAAAATTAGAGGAAGAACGCGGCAGTAGAGTTGATATATATTGGAGCTGTAAATGGATCCACAGCCAGTACAAGCAGTGAGTCACAAGAAACGACAACAGAATCACAATGGAAATAAGATGGATGAAAGGAAAGCTGATGTCATTTAAAAATTTATAGACCAAATGCTTCCAAAAATTGATATTTCTAGCTTCTTTTCAAGAGTTTTGCAACTCTTAACTTTTAACTTAACTTTTCCTAGCCAAACACCAATTAAACTGTACTTTGAGGCAGCTGAGCGCTGGGAAAGGAGGCTGATATGTTTTTGGTAGGCTGGTGATTAAGGGATCCTCCTGTATTTGGCATTCATCCTTTTTGCTGAAGTGCTTTTATGTGAGATACTGAATCACAACCTGCTGCACTTGTGCTTTTATGTTTCCCCACAGCTGTTAAGAAAAACTTAAATGGATGTACAGTAAAAGGGCCTAGTCCTGACCATCATATCCGTTAACAGACCCTAATTTGTTCATCAGTGTTGTCTTACTGATAGGAGGGGAATGATAAGAGCATGAATAAGGTCCAATACGCCTTTACTACTTATTTATTGACAATGGATTAAATCATTTCTTGTGTGTAAAATGGGTTCCATAGTGACAAACCCGCAGAGATTTATCACCCAACTCTGCGGGTTTGTCTTAGCTGTACATAGCTTTAAAGAGTCTTTCAGCTCATTGTTTTGGTTTTCTGGCCAGCAACTTTGATTTTTTGGTTCACTGTCAACGCTATCACCAGAGTCGTTTCCACACATTACAAGCAGCTGTTTTGAGCGAAAAAGCTCTTAAACCACAGAGCACTACTTATCCAGCACCGAACGGCAGGCAGATACGGTTAGAGACCAGCTGGTGAACATAGTGGAGCAGTTAGCGGCTAAAGAGACAGAAATTTTCCTCATGAGTTGGAAGATACTAAAAATAGAGCTAAAAAGAGTGAATATTAGACTTATATTCATCAGGTGGCCAGAAACACGACTCCAGACGAATGATAATGTTGCTCAGCATCTGCTGATGTGTATACTTAGCATCTTAAAAGGTGATGGTACCGCATGTCCTTGTCGTGCCTAGAGGTTGTTTCCACCGCCTCCAAGCGCTCAAATTTGTAGTTTTCAGTGCCTCAGAAATACAGTTGGTCATAGCCTCTGAAATGTGGCTGTTTTGTACTTGTACAGCAATAAAGCCATCAGGAGCTTTCTAACAGTACGACTTAAAAGTCTTTTTTGTGCCTCTGAGGTGCATCACAGACATGGTTCAGGAGATTCTGCACCAATATCTTCATCCATCTCTGTTCAACATTCCTGCCAGCTCAATAGACAATTAATACACTTCACTGAAATCAATATCATAAATTCGAGCACAAATCACACCTGGTGGCTGACAAGTTTTAAAAGGTCACAAATGAAGGAACTGAGACTGGGAGAAAACAGCTCGATTCACACTATGAGGTGGGGAAAAAAATCCAACAGGCAATCTGCTCTGTAGGGTAAAGAATATAAATACGAGGTAGCAGTGTGATCTTGTGTGTCTTATTTATATCATTGTGTGGAGTGGGGAATGTTATAATATTGATCAGAGGTGTGAGTTCTACCCTTGTGTGCATCATTGAGTGTCGAGTGAGCGTTGAGTGAAAAATGACATTGAAATTCAGTAAATTAACTGACCTTGATGAACATTAGCTCACAATGTGTCTGTTATGTGGTTTCTACTCTTATATTAATTGTATATAATGTGTTTTGATCTCTACACTGCTTCTTTATGTATTCAGATGTGGTAGCTACATTGTTGAATCTTTATGATGCCTTCAAATGCAAATGTATAAGTCTACTTTACATTTACTGATGACTACTATACTTTTTATTGATTTTTAACAGCTGTATTTTTTATTATTGTTTACGAACTGCACATAAACTGTGACTATGAGCGTGTTTGCTAGTGAACTACTTTTCTCCATTGGGAGACCTTGTCTCATACGGTGACAGTTAATTATTTTTGTGTAGACCTGGGTGAAGAAAGTGGGCTAATATGTTTTTTTCTAGTTAACATTAAAAACAAACGTTTGAACACACACTCCCCTGCTTGCTTTTGTTCGTCTTCCCTGGCAGATACGGCAAGAGAGTCTTCTCGTCTGTCTGTGTTAAGCATTTTCCCTTTGCTGCACTGTAAGGCTCTTTCACCAAGTTAAAATATGGTCTCACTGACTGCAGTCACATGCTCGCTTTGACCCACAGTTTTCAAATGAAACACTGCAGGCTTTGGATCACACTGATACATTGGAATTTTTCACAAAGCACTCATTTCCATAAACCTGTCTGGGGTTCAGGCTGCGGGAATTCCTCTGTAAACAAAGGTGTCACATCCATGAAGGAGAAAACTTTCACCCTGTTCACAGTATGACATACTCTGACATAAAAATAAAAAAAATCCTCATGTATACATGCATTTTTCCAACATGGCTACCTCCACTGCTAGTTTTGGGCGCTCCAGACAGACATGCCAGACTGGGTTCTTTTGCTGTTTGGCAGTTCAGCAACAAGTAAGTGAAACCAGGTACAAACAAGAAGTGTAGTTTTTATTTAGATGTAGCTGCCAAAAACTTGAGCATTTAAAAAAAATTATTTTAGGATATACAATTCCTGCTGCTTACCTGCTGCTCCAGTTGAGCCCCGTCATTCTGGATATTAACAAAACTAGCATGACCTTCCTGCTGTTTAATATTAAATCTACCAACTCACTTTTATACTATCCACAATACAGCCATTAACACACAGTACCTCATCAGTTTCTGTGCAAAACGAACCACCACTTTATTAAACTCCTCTGGCCAGATCAGTAGATGCTAATAGCTAATTATGCACTCTGAGCTAACCTAGGGAGGTTTCCATCTTGGGATACTGAATATTTTCCCGGCATTTTGTGACTCATGCAGTTAATGGGACAACCACACCTTAGAGGAACTCTGCAGCAGATGTGAAGTGAGCATATGAAAGCTGGGGTTTAAATCGAGGTTTGTTTTGGCCTCTTCTGTTGTGCACAATTTGTTATCCTTTGTTCATCTTACTTGGTTTGAAAAAGAGAAAAGATAACCTCTGTTTCTACGAAGAGGAAGCCACTGCCTGGAAACTCACAGAATGAGCTCTGGTTTGGGATAGACCCAATTTTGGATGGCTGACATTTAATATGACGGATACCTCCGAGACTGTGTGCGAGTCTCGCAAAAATTGGCAGTGCTGAGGAAGATGGGGGGATTTGACAGCAGGTGGGAAGCGGGGCCTGGGTTCCCTTTGCTGATAATGAGGGATTTCTTTATGTAAATCTCAAATGACATACCCACATTCGGCTACTCCCTCAGATACCACCGCAGCTGCACTGACACCCCCCCCCCCACACACACACACGTGTTTGGCTCCCCTGGGTGCTGAGCGTCAGGCGAGAAGTCCAGCAGCTTGTTTGATCTCCACAGCGGAGGCAGGGCTGAAATTTTTGAGGCAGGTTAGCCGGTGGACGCAGTGCAGTTATCAAACATACACTCCATATAAACCTGTCAACATTAGTGTGTAAAAATAGAACAGAATGAACCCCAACACAAAGCCCTGCAGCAAAGCTAATCTTATAATGTTCAGAAAGGTACAGATTTGACTCGGTGATTGTTGAAGCTGTACTTTGTAATGTTGAGTTGGATTGCATCACTGTATATTGCAAGATGTTGCTGTTAGTGTGTACCCACCCTGTACCTTTTCACTGTGCTGATGGAGAGGTGTTTTTCAACAGGTTTTTTCAAAGCCTTCGCAGCATATGGGCACAAAGAAAAAGGGTGCTTATCTGCACAAGAAATGAATCAATTTGCCAGCATGAAACACCACTCGGTTTCCCAAAACAGCTCCAGCAGTTGTAGCCGCAGGTGGCACTTTGTAGACCGCCTCTTCCTTGCTGTGTGCTGTTTCACACACATGGCTCAACTCAGAGGGGGCAAGAGTCTCTCTGAATACTGTGCATCGATAAACCCCACAAGATCTTGCCCTGGTCTAATACGGACTCTCTGAGTGTTACTCAAAACTGACTTGAGTAACAAGACTTTTTTTACTCTGTAATAAAATCTAAAGTAGTGCTGCTGTTTACCTCTGTTCATGTTCTGGCATTATTATGCTTCTGTTATTATTGTTTGATATCACTTGTGATGTTGTTGATATCATCACATCTAATAATGCAGCTATGGAAAGCAATATGAGGATGAGAACGATTATGGCAATGATGATAATAACGGTGAAAAGACAAGGACAAATAGACAATAAATAGGATGATAAACAGCGAGAAAAATATCTTTTGTGGTGTGTCCCCTGCAACACCTGGCTCCGACTGCATCTTATGCATTAATGAGTTTTTGGGAAACCGCTGTAGGGCTTTGGTTTATTAATGGGGAGGAGCGAGCAACGCAAAATGTTCCCAATTAAAATGAAGATGAATTGCGGCAGCGGGTCCCCCTTTGTGGCTCTACTTTTGTATGTGTCTCTAAATATCTGCCATACAGACAGGTCATTAAACACTAAAGGCTGCTCTGGTCCGGCGGCGTTGCAGCCTGAACACATCACATCCGTCTCTGGGAGCTCCGCGCACTGTACACCAGATCCACAAAGCTGTGCAGGGAGGAGGAGGAGGAGGATGAAGAGGAGGCTCAGATAGACTGAACTCATCAGGAGGATTTGAAGCTCAAGGATTACTTAACAATGCATAATTCAAGATATGATGTCTTAAAGATATGCTGCACTGTGAAATTTTGTATCCCCAAAAGTTTTCTTTTCATTTTTAAGACCAAAGGAGTAGGATTTTCTTAACTTACTATTAAATTGGATTGAAGTCAAAGAACATCAAATCCCCAAAGATCAGATTTTTGAAATTGGCAACATTGCATAATTTCCTAATAATCTCCAAGAAGTGTCCCGGAGGGGCCTGTCAAATTCGGTATGAATTACAAGGAAAACTAGCGACAGTTTTCAGTTGGTAGACTTCTACTTGATTATTTCTAATTAATTGCTAATGTAACATAGAGAATCTTTTATTCATTGCCAGCAGGTCATCTGAGCATGCAAAAATGCAAAATGTGTCTATAAGCAAGCAGCATACATCCAACATACTGTATATGTTGATTAAAGTTTCCAATAATAAATGAAAAGTGAATGAATGTTTATTTACTTGTTTAGCTATTCTTTTAAGGAAAGAACGGGTAAATAATTAGTATCAAATTCATTGTTTTTCCAGAAATAAGGAGTGAGGATGTGAGGATTTCATGACATTATTTCACATTTGATGTTCTATGTTGTTTTATAATATACAGAGGTTGCTTAAAAAAACATTTGGAAGTAAGTGAAGTAAATTTTATTTATAAAGGATCCCCTTTATAGATCAGACATCACAAAGTGCTTCACAATAAAAGACAAACGAAAGACGAGAAATACTGACTTTATTCCGCATGACAACATCTAAAAACACATTATTCAAAAAGTAATACTAACAACAACCTGTAGTTGCATAGCACTTCAAAACAAAGTTATGAAGTACTTTACAGACGCAATATAAATAACAGAAATTATTTGGACGATACAAAGAAAAAGCACCTCGATTCAGAAAGGTAACACAAATAAATCAAATGGGTCAGGCACAACAACAAAACCTAATGCAGAAAGGGAAAAAGTCTGTATAAAAAGAGCTTTTGTACAGATTTAAAAAAAAGTCACTGAGGCAGCAGGTTGAATTAAAACAGACTGATCCAGAGACAGCCAATGGTCAATCATCTTTACTTTGAAGTCTAGATCTGGAGGACTTCTAGTAGATTTTTTTTGCATCATCTGAGTTTAGGTGAAGGGAAAAAAAACTCATAAACGTATGCTGAAGGCAGCCAATAGAGTGCTTTACGAGGAAAACCTTGAAATCTATTTACCAACCAAAAGAGGCGTAAACCTCAAGTGTCTAATTCTTGTTAAATCTTTTTCAGTTTGTCTAATTGCTTTTTGGCTTGTGACACATTAAAACGAAGCAATGATTACTTGTCACTCATTGTCAATAGTTGCATACCTCATTGGTTATGACTAAAAGAGTCTTTACTTTATTTTCTCTTGCTTACCTGAAAACTTTTTAAAGGGCTGAAGGGGTGAAATTATAGAGCAATTCTCAAGAATTAAAGGATAATTTTGCTGATGCTGAAGCGATTTGTTCGTCGTCACTCAGTTGCTCCCAACAGCTCAAACAAGTTCAAAGTATTTTCATATAATGGAGAATAAATTTCCTTTCTTTTGCCGTGGCATCTTTGTGTATCACAAAAGCCTTTTGTGTCTTTTTCTGTCTCTGTTCTTTGTCACTCTGCGTGGTGCCACTATGATCACTTCATCTAATGGAACACAAATTAAAAGGATGAGAGAGACTGCTGATCATCCGCTCTTATCTCCCTTGGGGCTTAATGTTACTGCATCTCACACACACACACACACACACACACACACACACACACACACACACACACACACACACACACACACACACACAGACACAGACACAGACACACACACACACACACACACACACACACACACACACACAAACACGTATTCATCCTGTATTCACATAAATATATCTTAAGTCTCCCTCACCTCCTCCTCCCACCCACAAAAATACATAACAGCAAAGTTTCCACAAAGTTCTTTCTTTCCAGTCGGCCAGATGCTCAGTGAGCTATACACTGTTTACCCAATTATCGTCCCTGACCACTAACAACAAATCAAATGGAAAAGTACACACACACATATATATTTGTAGCCGGGGGAGACGCTGGCGAGATATGAGATCCACATCGGGTCAGCAGCTTGGTGCTTTTCTAACTTGAGAGGTTTTGTCTCAGCGGCCCACTCCCCTCCCTGAGGGAATACATTGTCTGGTCTGGTTTAGAGCAGCACTTCAGTGGAGTCATGCTTTAAAAGCTCTTAGTTGTAGTAATCTGAGGGGAGTAACCTGGTTTGTCTGGAGTGATGGTGGAAGAGACGTGCAAAAAAGGATTATTTGCAAATGTTTGTTTATCAGTACCTGTTTTGTTTTTTTTCAGGGTCCAGAAACTACACGTCATTTTGTTCTTAGTGTTTAATCTGCCACAATTTCTAGATAATGTAAAAACAATGGCTTCCTAGCTGAAATGTCTCCAAGACTCATCAAGTTTGGTTTTCATGGACTGACAGATCTCCTTCATCAAACATCCGACAATTAAGATTAACCATCGAAACATTGGTCAAACATTAAAATAGGTCCTTGTCTTCGCACAGAGGTAGATAAAAGTTGCCATTTCATTTCTAGCCCAGTGACCGTCAACTATTATTGATTAAACGTTCCAGTTATTTATAAGCAAACATGACAAAACTTTGACAGTTCCAGGTTGTTTAAGGTGAGACTTTGCTGCTTTTATTGAACTTACATTATAGTAAATTGAATATCTTTGAGTTTGGACCGTTGGCTGAACAAACTAAGACTTTTGAAGATGACACCTTGGAGCCTGGAAAACTGGGATGAACATTTTTCAGAGTTTTATGATGTTTCATTGGCCAAATGATTAACCTGTTAAATTAGAAAATAATCTGCAGATGAATCGATAATTCAAATAACCGTTAGTTGCAGCCCTAGAAGTAAGGCTTGGTCATTGTCGGCAGTACGCTAGGTAGCTGGACAGGCTAACGTTCAACTGCAGCTTACTCTTAAGTGGATAACCACAGTGTTTATTCTATTCTTTGTACAGCGCTTCAACACGTGGAGAAATTCAAAGCTTGACCTGCTGTGCCTAGCTGCGGTTGCTAAACTACAATCGGACAGTTGCTGTTCGAGGGGAGAGGTTTAGCCAACAGTCAAATGTAATAACTTGTTCGTGTTATTTGGCTGTGTTCCTCTGCAGCGAGCTCAGATTTCAGCTGCTGAAGGGTACTTGGATTACCAGTTTCAAGCAGTTTCTGCTGATTAATTGTAACACCATACTGCCATGAAAAGAAACCAGGCATGCTTTGGAACATGATCGGCAGTGATGTTGAGTCTACTCTAGTGTGAGAGAGCTGGCAAAAAGATGCAGAAAGGGAAAGAATACATGGCGGTGGACTGACTTTAAGCTTGCAGAATAAAAATGTGTATGCATGTCTTCTTGTACAGTATATGTGTACTAACGTGAATGAATTCACGTAATTGCCAATGTGAGGTGCATGATTGATTGAATGGCAAAGCTGTCGAGGAGAAGTGAAACCTGTTCATGTGTGAGTGCTGCAGAGGCACTGAAAAGTGATTGAAGTAATTATGGCATTCAGTGGTGCATGTAGAAAATGCAGATAACGCCGGCTCTCAAAGAGAGCTCTTCAACAATGGCTTTTGCCTGTCTGGACAATTACAGGCTGAGGAGAATGTGACACTTCTGGAGTGAACCACTTAAATGTAAATAACTACTTCTGGCTCTTCACGGACGCATATTGTACCTTAGCACTCATACCTCATTTACATAAAAAAACAAGATAACTATTTTAAGGGGAAACGTGCAAATAGACGTCTTGTGCAGGTGGTAACTAGACATTTTAATTTCACTGTTATGTTTTACTTTCAGTATTTTCATAACCTAATTACTTCTCAAACTTCTATAATTCTGTAATTACTCATAATTTTACACTAAGTTTGCATTCTTTTTGTGGATACATGGCATCATACTCATTTGTAGTAATTAGGAAAATTAAACCACTGCCATTGGGCTTTTTGCTGATATTCTTTTCCAACAGCTGATTAAGGTTAAATTCTTCCATTACCATCTTCGAAAGCACCCAGTACTTTGTTTCCATGTTGTTTATGCTTTGTGAGTTTAGTCCAGTGGTCACACAATTCCTGATTACTGAGAAGAGTAAAGCTGATTACTAATGTCTGCAGTAGATAGCTTTGTCTGGAGCTTATGCACTGCTTATTAAATTGTATTGTGTGCAGTATAATAAATAAGTAAAAGACCATTTAGAAATCCAGATTTAATGGCATTTATTATCACCTGTACATTCATAACTTCTCAGCAGTTAATCTGAGTATTTTTTTATATGGGAAGCATACCACAAACGTAGAAAAACCCTCTTCTCACTTCCTCTCTAAAAATGTAATCAAGCTTAAACTGTCAAGGACATCTTCCAGCACTGAAAGTAACAGAATTGTTTATGTTTTTACCAGATCGAACCTGACAGTCTGAAAAGTTCAGCATTTTGAACTTTTCCTTTCAATACCCCATCTCGTCTCTGTCTGAAAATATTAAGTTACAGCCAGGAGACAGTTAGCTTAGCTTAACATGAAGACTGAGAGCAGGGGGGAGCAGCTAGCCTGGCCTGGCCAAAGGTGTAAAAACAATTCGCCTACCAGCGCCTCTAAATTTTACTAAGAAAATATTACATCTCTTTATGCAGGAAGTTTTTGTGGGACTATTTCTTGGCCGGGAGTAGTGATTTACTGGAGTCTGCATGTTGCCAAGAAATAGTCTGGCACATAATCCCTCGTAAAACCACAACTTGCTGGTTTTACACTTTGGTTTTTGTAGAGAATAAACAAACAAGACATAGCATGGTAATTAGTGAGCTTTAGATGTGCTGGTAAGTGGATTGTATTGCTTTTGACCAGAGCCAGGATAGCTATCTCCCCATTTCCAGTCTTTGTGCTATGCTAAGCTAACTGTCGCCTGGCTGTAGATTCATATTTCGTGTACAGAAATCAGACCTGCATCAGTCATTTCATTCAACTCTTAGTATCGTTAAAGTAGCCAGAATTTTGAGCTCCACTAGTTCTCTTGATTTGATGTGTCACCTTAGGTCACTCAACATATGCTAAACATTAACAAGCGCATCAGCCAGTTATCTGCAAAGGCTAAAGCAAAGACAGCAAAGTAGGAACTCAGTGCATTAGTCAGTAAGTCCCTTACTCATCTGCTACGTGTAATTTCTGCAAGTGATCCCCAGTGTGTGACTGCTTATTTAGCCTGGAAGCTGCTGGGAGTTTGCAGGAGTTCTGCGTTTCCTTCCAGAGGAGAGTAATGAGAATTACAGAGACAGATGGTGTGTATGCGGTGGCCAATATCTCTAACAGTGTATACTACACCTGGGAGCCAGAAAAGTGCCCGAGTGCCACAAACTTTGGATCCCCGGGTAACAATCTTCCTGAGAATCATATTATTGCACTGTGCCAAGGCGCAATACTGGGTACCTCGTGCAGCAGGAATGAAAGAAGATGATACACGTCTTCTAAATGTACATTGCAAGGATAATGTATGCAGAGCTGAAACCTTTAGGGGTTTTAATATTTAATAAGTATGAGCTTGCCACATTGTTTAACATCTTGATTTACTTTTCATTTTGGCTCCTTTCTGCTTTCCTTGTCTCCTCAAGTTTATTTTTCCATTGCAACCATAAAAAATACAGCTGAAATATAATTTCTCTCTTCACTGTTAATTTCATTGAAGATGTTTGTGTTTGTGCGCTTGTAAGGCTCCTTTAGCTTCCTGTTCAAAGTGGTTAATCTCGTGTCAATGTGCACATTAGATAATTAGAAATTAACAAATTTATGGCAAAGCATACCAAAATTATGAATATTCCACCCACTCTCTATTTTAGAATAAAGATTAAATAAATAAAAGGCTAAACTTTATATTTAACTTTTTACATTTTTCTGTTATGAAGCAGACTAAAGTGAAGGAGAAAACGACTGTTCCTAGACATAACATTTCATCGCTATTATCAATGAAGATCCACATGTATTTGTGTTTGTCATGACGGACATATCGGTCCTATTAGCTACTTTACTACGATGAGAAAAATTAAGCCCTCAAACAGACACATGGTTGTTGTCTTCCGACAATGGCAAACTGCACCGTACGCATGCACTGTTTTTTTTAACAGCTCAACTAAAAACTGATTTTTTTAAAAGAATTTATTTATTTATAATTTATTTATTTTGTTTAATTTGTTTTTTAGACCCCCTGCTGAGGCAAATATCTACAATGGGCTGTAAAACGGTGTAGAGTCAGTATCCCTCCATAAAACCAAAACAGTAAGCTAGGTGAAGAAAATAAAGCGATGGGTGTATTTGGTGTTTGCATGTGTTCGATGTAGTTTTGGCAAACACAGTGTAAAGATCAGGTTGTCGTTATACCTTACAGAGAAAATTGCTGAATCAAACAGGAAAGCGGCAGTCATTTTAACCATAGGATCTCCCGACATACACAATAGTTCAGGAGAGCAGAAGTGAAATTATCAGCATGGTGCCACCTGGTCTTTCCAGCCCTGAGGGCGGACTCCTAATCTTAGGTGCACGTCGGCCTTCAGAATAATAAGTTTCACCCACACACAGCCTTTGTTCATGTCTTTGTCTGGGTCCGCAGCCGCAGGAGGAAGTGGCAAAGGCGTTATGGAATAATGGCGCTCTGGACCGGTGCGACTTCACCAGTCAGTGCAGGAGCACAGCGCGCTAAATGATATGTCACTGCAGAGTTTCAATAATGGCATTCTAATTGGCCCAGGCGGCACGGAAGCAGCATTTCATTTCAATCATTTCTCTTTCTGGCGCTCTCTCTTTCTCTGGGTGTCCTTCTTACCCTCCTTCCCCTGGTTTTCCTTTTCGCTCTCTCAGCACCTGTTTATCTCCCTCTGAGTTTTCATTCTTCCATCCTTCTGTCCGTCTTCATCTCTGTTTTTGCCTCCCTCTTTCTCTCTGTGTCTATCATCTTTTCCGCCTGCTCCACTTTTCTCAGCCTTTCTGCTTTCATGTATGGGGAACAGATAGACGAGAGAGAGATACAACAAAGAACAATGAACGTGTTTCTCAGATGAGCCATTGTTCTTGTAATGATATCTGCACTGGTAATCCCCTGGCGATGTAGGGAAAGGGATAATAGGAGGCTGGATGGAATATGTGCACAGAGACAATTACAAAGCTTCAGTCATACTGGCCACCTACACAGTGTGGTGCATACACATCCGGAGGTGAGTCAAAGGTCAGAAAGCAGCACTGGGTTACATAGACACCTCTTAGAACTGAGTCAAGTTTTTTCCAGTGTGTTAGTGAGGAGAAGAGCATCTCTGATTTTGTGATCACTCTTTCAACCACAAAAAAACATAATGAAATGGAGATTTTAAAAATTTATGAAGTATTTAAATTACTTGATCTTTATTTGGGGAGGTGAGGAAAATTGGAAGTTACGTGGGGAACATAGCAAAAAAAAAAAAAAATGTATCAGCCGATTTGTGGAAAATGAGGAAAATTAAAAGATTTTTGCTGTTTTTAACTATCTGGAGGTCGAAGGAAAAATAAAAAACTTAGTATGTCTCTTTGCACTCCATTTTAATTATTTAACTAACAATGTTATTTATTGATGTATTCAGTTATATTTTTACTTTACATTTTCTCAGATTTAGGGGATCCTGTGTTTTTGGCAGAGAAAGTGGGAAAAGTAGTGATGTTTGCATTGACAAAAGAACCACAGTGTTTGAAAATGAATGTGAAATGAATGGCCATATATTTGAAATTACAAATGTGAAGTGGTTACATGTCAGGTGAAGTCAAGTCAATCACCAGAGCTGGTCCATCCTATGAAAGACAGCTGCTAACTGGGCACAGGCAATTTAAATGTCTTCCCACTCAGATGAAAACAATGCTTTATGTTGAAACTTAGTAGCTGCTGCACCTACTTAAAAAGCTGTGACTATAACTGTGTGCTTCCACACCTCATCTCTCAAGACCCTGTGTCACTTGTCCTGTTTGTTGGAGTATTAGTTTGAGCTCTGAGGTGACAAGAGACGGATTTCGAAAAGAAGGGTCAAAATCGAAGCAGAAGAGGCCAATATATCCTAATATTTAGTCAGTAGTAGTATTGATCCAGCTCAAAAAAACACTGGATACTACACTTCCCATAATGCAGCTCATTAGCATCTTTCATTAGACCATCCCGACTGGAAAATATCCACAGTTCTCCAACGCCACACCTTCACTTCAAATCAGTGGAGTGCCCCTTTAAAGTCACCAGTTAACCTAAGGTGCATGTCTTTGGACTTAGGGGGGAAACCAGAGCCCTTAGTAGAGACCCATGCAGGGAGAAGGAAAACATGCAGACTTCACAAAGAAAAGACCCCTATCGTCAGGTTTCTGGATTCAGAAGTGGATCTTATTGCTGTGAAGCAACAGTGCAAACCACTGCTCCTCTGTGCAAACGGCAATAAAGAAGCCAAACAGGAGAAAAACTAACTAACAAATAGATACATTTCATTTGATAGATTAGATAGATTAAGTCAGGCATCAGTTTTTTACACTGTTTCAACTCAAACAGGTCCTGATGCGCTGTTCTAAATATCTAAACGTATACTAAGCATGTTTTATTAAACAAGGTGATCGCTTGCTTTGTAATATTGATACTTTACTTCTTCTTATTTTTGAAACACTAGCATGATCCCTAAATATGTGAGATTTAATGCCAACATGGGTCCTTGTTTCTTTATGTTAAGTGGTGTCAGAAATCAAAAATACACATAGCTGAAAAAAAAAAAACTCTAAAAAGATTTTATTAATGATGATAAATGTATCTAGTGTGTTGGACTGTTGGTATGGTAGTATGAGGTGGCCATCATTGCATCAATGACCACAGTGGAAATACAGTGAGTCTTCAACGTTATTGTGGCATACTGGATGACTTGTAGTTTTTTGTGATTTAATGTCCCCCTTCCCAGCTTTTTATGTTAATTACCCAGTTCTTCTTCTGTTAAGATTTAACTACTCGATGTAGGGACTGAACAGACATTTGAGAGGCTTATATGAGAACCTCACAAATCCGTACTTTAATAGAAGTCTGTATATTGTAAAATTTTATCAATTTTAATCCTGTTCAATCATGAAGACAAAACAATAAGGTAAAAGAAATTAACATTGTGACTGTCATCCTCACTGCGCTCTTTTGTCATTAATGGCTTCATTTCAAACATATTCGGATGACACATGCTGAGGCTTGATGTGACAGGGTTGTCACGACGGTTGGAGTAGCTGACTGACTGAGTAAGTCTAGTAAGAACAATTAAAGCGGCAACCTGGTTCCGGTGCAGCAATTTAGTCATGATGAGAAAAAAAAAACATGATCCAAAAGTTTTAGCCTTTTCTTTTTTTTTCTTTTAGAATGAACTGATCTGAAAAAAATTCATCCTCACATCAAAACTCTTGCAAGCTCCTAAAGGAAAGAGAACTATGTACTGTCAACCATGGTGTGATGGCAGAAATTCAATCAAACACCTTCTAGATTACGAACTTAAATAGTGTTGATGATATTGTGATTTTGTTTGACTTATTTTCAAAATGTATTGCCATATAAAATCTCATACTTAATCAATTGCTCATTTAATTTATAATAATAAATCTGTGCAAAATTTTAAAGTTCTTGACAAATAGATGGAATTTACCACAGGTCATCTGGCACGTGTCCACTGTCAGTCAAATCAATTTTACATACAAAAGAAAAAAAGATGTAAAAGTGTTTCTGTGCCACCATTAGGAAAAATTTTCTAAAAAAAAAAAAAAAAAAAGTATACAGACTTGCTCACAATGTCCAGTAATAATAAAACACCAATTTATTTACTTTTCTTTTTGCATATTGCTCATACACAACCTGCTGGTTTGTCACTGTAACAACTGTTACAGCCAAATTTGAGCTCAGACATTTTCACTCACAACTGGACTCTTTCTCCAACAAAATAGTGATGCCATGAAAGTAAAAATTATTGTCAGATATAACTTGATTGCAGCTGTTAGCTTTGTGCTGAGAGTTTCAGAGGATGCAATCATAATTTCTTCCAAACTGGATATACAAGACGTTTCCCGTGCTGTGAACTTCTTACTAAGAGTATAATTACAGAGACAGATGAATATAAGGGTGTAATTACCTCTAAAGAAAGCTTGTTGCAACTGAGCCTCACAAAAGTGTGTATATGTGGATGAATTAAGGGGTTGTGACAGAGGGGCCCAAACATGTGTGCATCAGTTTAGGTGCAGAGCTGGGTGGCCTATTTACATATTGTACACTAATGGATGTTTGATTAGACGAGGTGGATGAGCCTGACCTTTCCTTTTTGTATATGAGGAGGCTGTGACACACGAATACACTCAGAAATACATGTATTTACATCAGAGGGTGACACAAAACACATATTAGCACAAAAACTAATTCCAAGTTTAACTTAAAGGAAAAGTTTTGGGTCATTCACTTACTTGCTTGCCGAGAGTTAGAAGAGAAGACCGATACCACTTTCACGTCTGTGCATTAAGTGTGAAGCTGGAGCCAGGAGTAAGGTAACCGGATTTCTAAAAATGAAAACTGGGGACATTTCCAGTTCGTCGGTCAATATATCATTCAAATATATAATGTTTTTGTCTATGAAATAACAAAATGGGGGCAGTTTCGGTTTCATGTATTTTTGGCATGGAAACTGTTATAAGTGATAAACTATGGTGAGGGCCGACTGATAATGTTTGGGTTCCAAACCAAATGACTTTGTAAACCGTGTCAGAAAATCATACAGTAGCCTGTCATGGTTATTGAAGCTATGGTAAACTATGGAATACCTAATAAAGAAAATGGCCTTTAATAATAAATATTACACTATGAGATAAAATACGTTGGTTAACAGATTCCTGTTGTTTGCCTAATTTTTGTATTTTATAGTTTAGAATAATAAATTGGCAGGCTCTCCAATCATTTCTTTACCTTTCCTCCTCTATCTTCTTCAATCTTCCTACAAGTCTTCCTCCTCTCCTTCCTCTACACTCTCTCTAAAAGGATTAAAGAAAAAAAAATCCTTCTGGCTGAAGTTTTTTTTTGTTAAATATGTTTAATCAAAAATGAAGCACTATATTTGTAGATTGCATGGTAACCTGGCTTGAAAATACATTCATGGGGATGTTGTGGATTCACTTGACACTTGCACTTGCCAGTTTTCTCTAAAACTGGAGAATTTCCCAAACTAAGCTAATAGCCTCCTGGCTCTAGCTTAATACTTAATGCACAGACATGAGAGTGTTCACTTTCTCATCTAACTCACAGCAAGAAAGTGAATAAGGCAGTTTCCCAAAATGTCAAACCATACCTTAAAGAAGTATAACTCAGTTAAAGCAAGCCCAGCTGGAGGAGAAAAGTAGCAGCGTCAAGTACTTCTCTACTTGATCGAGATACTAATTCCAGGTAAAACCAGCTAGGGAGAGCCATTAAGAGACACGCTGATAAAGATAGACAGAGATGGAGACAAGAGACTTATGCAGGGAGTAACAATGTGAGATTTCAAAGGAGTGTAGAGTAGAGGGGGGTTAGTGGGGGGTATTTAAATGCACTTTCCACCTTTCAAAACAAGACATAATGGAGCACTTACCCATGCCAAACAACACTGTAATAACATTTTCCAGGCGGCTCTGGGTGACCTGCAGGGATGTGCCCATTGCCTCGTTGTGTATTTGTGTGTGTGAACTTGAACATAAGGTATAACAAATATTCATGCATTTTACAATTTGTCTGTATAGCACATAGTGTTTGCTGGTAGTACAGTTATTTGCCATAAAACAAATATTTGCCACTCATATTGGCATGTTTTTCAATGAGAACAATAAACCCTCTTAAACCTCCCATAGAGTGACTATACAGTGCACTGCCGCCGTCCCAATACCACCCTAATCGGGGCCCTTTCTACCTACAATATGACAGCTGGATACCGCTAGTTAGGATAGTCAGCTTGTGTACCTGTTATACATAGAACATTAACGCAATGAAACAAGCATACTTTTCTGATGACCAGAAACCAAAGAAAAAAAAGGGGGAGGAAAAAATGACACCAGGACAGTGGTAAATGGATATAAATATGATAAATAAATACAACATGATTAGATCTATTTTACTTCATACTGTCTGTGCAGGGAAATGTGCTAATGTAGCTAGGTAGGTAACGTGTCAGTGTGGCAACAACTCTAAAAACACTTATCTTCTAATCAGCTGAAAAGTTTTATGAGCTATTTACAAAATGACACTCAGATACAGGCTACGAAAAGCAAGTCACAAGGTAATTTAAGTTTTAACGGCATCTGAGCGATACGCAACCTACTAGCAAATATTTACATATGGTATTGATAGCTGGCTAGCTACTACTAGCTAACTATCCAGCTAACTCACTGAGTTTAGCTAGCTACGAAATATTTTATAAGTTAACTAGAGATTAATTTAAGAATTTAGTTAAAATCTGGGTAAAAAAAAACCAAATAGTTAATATACATTTATCATATAACCCTTTAAAGAAATATGCATGATAAGATAATGTAAAAAGATATGTAGATATGTTAGCTTAGCTTTGTACTATGAATCAGTGAGTTAACTTAGGAAGCATAGTCTCATTTTAGAACTGACTTTTATCAATCTAATTATCTTGTTCTGGACCCAAATATAGGTCAATTGTGCTAGTATTTTCTCAATCTGTGTTCAAAAATCACTTTCTTGCCATGTCATTTGTTTTCCGTTTTTGGCCTATGGAGCATTGTTGAAATTCTTCCAGCCATTGGAACCATCTCCATCTAACACTTCTGACACTGACACTGACTGTAAATTCAATGTATCCTAGACTTACTGGCACCTTTTTTTGTTTCCATATATTTGTTTCCTCTTTCTCTTGCGCTGTGCATTTATATGTACTCTTTTTCTCTCAGCAGTTCCATCAACTTCAACACAACCACAATATGCTGTCCATGATGAGGAAGAGCATACAGCACAGGATGAACATGATAAGAATGACACCCTGCTTCCTCCCCGTCATGTCATCACTCCTACAGAAGGTGACACTACTTCAAGCCCTTTCATAATATTACAAAGCCTTGAACAGTGGCCAACTGAGACAAGTGAACACCGTAACTCTCCTCTAAGAAAGTGGCATGGATATACCATTACCATGCCATGTTGGGAAAAATTGCATTACTCAAATTTAAATGGAACTTAATTGGGATACCAATTGAACATTTTACATTTACCAAAGTGTTTACTATACAATATAAATCCCCACAATTAAACACAAATACACTCAGATGGTCTTAGCAGATAAACAAGCTCATGCATTCAAACACACCCATACCTCTCCCTGTCTCTCTCTTTTTCTGAAGGCACTCTGTTTGGAAACCGGGAAAATGCACTCAGCAAAGAAGGGTTCAGCACCCGGAAGAACTTAAGGTTTCGGTTTAAAGAGCACAAATTTCCAAAGCCAAATGCAGACATCATGAGATGCTCGCATGACTGAAAAAGAGATTGGAAAGCAGGACAGTGATCACGTCCACAAGACTTGATGCAGCATTAGGTGGAGTACTGGAAGAGTGTTTCATCAGAAGAGTCATTGCCATCATTGCACTCCTGATATAAGCCACACAGAACAACTCTGTTGTCTGGAAAAGTTTGAAAAGCACAACCTAAATACTCAGGGCTTCAGGCTAGAATGCTGCAGTTGAACAACAAGGCATTGTGTGTTCCCAGCAGCAGTCACCCTATGAATCTCATTGAGGCAGAGAAAAAATGCAGAGACTGTACAACCATTTTAGTTCATCTGTGTTACACTGGGCCATCATGCAGCAACATGTGAGAGACCTCACAGTGAAATCTTTATCAGTGGCAAGATGGGGCTGTGCAGTACCAGATGCCAGAGATGGTACAAGTACTGTCTGCACTGAAGTAACCTGCATTGGAAAAGAAAGACTCCGAGACAATGTCCTCAGCCGAGGGCATACAGGGTGAGCTGATGACCAGGCAGTTTCTGCTATGCATGGTGTTCTGGTACATTGTCTTATACCAGATCAGCCATTCTAGCAAAAATATTACAAAGTCCCACTGTTTCCCTCCAAACGCTCAGAACAGAACTTGGAGGAGTCAAGAATTACCTTGCACACTTCAGGGACAGTGGGCTTACTTCCTGCCTGACAGAAGCATGAGGAGTTGCAGAGTCTAGAGATTAACATGAAGCTTCATGAAAAGAGAAGAAGAACAACAACAAGGGAGTTTCTATATGAGGGCAGAGAAGATTGTCTACACTAGATGACCTCTTCTACTGAGAATTTTTACAGTAGCATCACTACCAGGTTCTCAAAGATGGGAGATATTTACAACCTGTATGGTGACAGAGACAATTAAGTCTGGCAGGCTTGGGAAGCAGTGCCTAAATCTTAAAAAAATGTAGGGATGACATACATAGAGAGAAGATGGTGACAGAGGAAAGGGCTGCTATACACACATTCCCTGATGTTGTGTTTCTCTGCAAGAGAGATGTTGGACTACTTGATCTCTACGGGAATCTCAGTATTGCCCTGTGGCTCCTGTTAACACTTCCCATCACTGTCGCATCTGGCGAGAGATGGGCTTCTTTGCCTGGGGATGCCCAGAGTCTAGGATCGCCACTGATTATAGAAACATTTTCATCATCTTGACAACAGAATGTTTTATGTTTATATGTAAGTACAACATGCATTTATGTATGTACCTGAAATGTACCTGCTCATTAATGCAAACATATTTCATTGTTCATCCAACTGTTATGCTCATAAAAACAACTCACAACTGCCTACACTTTCTGCCACTGGATATCTATCTTTTGGTGGTACAGCTGTCATCTGGCCTGCAGAGCTGAATCCCTTTGCAAAGAGAAAAATCCCATTCTCACGAACTGTCCAAATGAACAAAGGTAAAGGAGGGAGACATGAGAAACAAAAAAGGAGACTGAAAGCTCAAGTGCAGAGACACTTCAGGGTGAAATTTAATCTCTAAAATCCATGAGTGACCACAGAGATACTTTCGTCTCATATGGTCCAGGTATCATTCTCCCTCGAACGTTGCCGAAGGCGCAGGTGTAACAGAGCATCAGATAGGCCCCTCTGTTTCCTGTCCTCCTCCATATCAGCGCTATAATGAACCTCTGTGGGCCAATTAACGGAGCTATCATGGCCGTGATTGGATCACTGAGCTTTGATGTGACAAGAACAAGCACATGCCAAGATACATGTATGGGTAAAACACATTTGTCAATATTTTATTAGTGGGATATTGTACCAAGTTTAAATTATGTTTAGTGTGTTTATCATTAACTCTAAACTCTTGTTATTCATTTAAAGCTGTTATTATAGAGTCAGAATTTGTTTTGTTTGGTTGCAACTATTTGGATCCTAAAATGTTGATGTTTTGTTCTTGTGTTGTTCTCTTTTGGAAAACAATTACCTGTTTTTGGTCCTGGGGGAGCTGATTTTTTTAGGGAGCCTCGCTCTTTTGATGATACTGGGGAAATTGCAATTTAAGCAGAACAGCAGATTTCATCACTTGATGAGCTTTACCGTCGTCAAAACACTGCAATCACTGGATCTGTCGGGGTCTGAGATGCTGTGGATCAATGAAATCATCAAGGAGAAATTCCCAGACAAAAGGCAGCTTTCACTATTTATCTCTTACATACACAAGTCATCATTCTGACACATGAATATCATTTAAACTAAGAGTTACTTCTCACTCCCTATCCAAAGGAAACTTTTACTTAGTCATTAGAAGGCAAGATAGGAAATTATTTTGTTAAAACATGGTCTGTTTTGAGGTAAAAATATGTTTTATGGGACTTTTATTTTGCAATAAGATGCATCCGGTGTTTATTTTAAAGGCCTGCGGAACTACTGTACTTTCATTTGCAACTTCATGAGACAGGTGGTACTTGAAGCTTGGTGACTGCCTTGCAGGTCATTCAGTGGCTATCGTTGATATTGGCTAGTTTTATTTGTGGCAAAATAGACATCAAAAGCTCCATTGGTGTAGCCTGATTCCACACCTCTGAATCGCTGCCTAAATCTATATATATATATTTTTTTCAGCTGTTCAAATAGGCCTGGCATTAACTGACAGCTGTATTCCTGGCTAGAATGAGAAACAAACTAAATTGTATTTTTGTAGGCATGGTCAAAACATGGCTGCATGATCTTCCTGTGCTGGAGCAAAAGAAAAATTATAACAAAATATTTATAATATAATATTTCTTCTGACACCAGAAAATTACATGGTAGGAGTGGATGTGTGACTTTCTACTGACTGGTAAGAGACAAACAAAACGAAATAACCCCAGATCCTAAATGAAATCCAAGACAATCTGAGAATGGATTCATGAAATGAAAGACATTGGCAATTCAGACTGACTGTCAGGCCACAATTAGCATTGCGTGTCTCTTGTTCTTTCTGTGCCTTTAAAGAAAAACACCTTCATGACAGTTTGCAACTGGGCAAAGGCACTAATTAATGTCAGTCTTCTTCAAAACTGTTCCTTTAAGCTAAGTTTTTGATGTCATACAAGTATGCTAAAATTTGGTTTCGATCAAATAACAAGCAATACCAGTATCAACAATATCGATACTAGTAATTAAAACTAGCTAATGCACAATCATGTGTGTGAGAGAGACGTATAAATCAGCGTGTGATGATTATATATATACACATACATATAAATACAAATACATATACACACACACACACACACACACACATATATGTATGTTTGTGTGTGTGTGTGTGTGTGTGTGTATATATATATATATATATATATATATATATATATATATATATATATATATATATATATACGCACACACATTATATATAGGCCACTTCTTAACACATTTTCATTACCACCAACTGATTTGCAAAACATTTTTTTTTAGATTTTTTTTAAATTACATATATGCTGAAAAACAAGAGAATTTTTTAATGGTAAATAACAAGAGTTGATTGTGTATTTTCCTCTGACGCATTAAAATAAGACATAATGCATGGTATTCTCTGAACTAACCAGTTGTTTGCTACGCACATGCACGCAATTGCAGCAGAAAAGGAAAAACTGCATCCGCCAAGAGTCACCTTCACATATCTAAGATGTGACCTAATGTGAGCTGTATCGGGTATTTTTTACAGGTATTTTATTAGTGGTATCTACAGTATATCAACTATACTTATACTTTGATCAAAAAATGGAAGATTGAAAATATATGGCCTCTCAGCTGGTAACGTGTTAAATATTTTGTACACAAAGTATCTGAAAACACTGCCCTTTGCTGTTACAGTTCAGTTTTTAATGGCTAAATATTTCATTCTGAACTGTTACTGTTCTGTAATTATTCTTTTTTAAAAATAATCTCACTGAAAACTGACACTTTTCGGGTCTAATCCTCACAGTCTGCGGCTGCTGCAGCTCCGAACCAGAATGACATTAGGCTTTTAGAGATAACAAGGTTTGCCCTGCTCTCCTTCATCATCTGAGGTGTAATTAGACAAGTAATGGAGAGAGGAGCAGCCCCGGGCCCATCCTTCTTAATCAAAAGACTCATAACAATGCAAATACTGACCCTTTGTTGACTCAGATCCCTAAAAGACTGATATGGTTTTAACTTTTAAAGCAGAAGAGAGACACCAGAGCCCAGCAGAGCCAATGAATGCAGACAATGATTCGCACTTCTCAATTCACAGGAGAAGGAAAGTTATGAGTCGCCTTGGATGAATAAAATGGGTAATAAAATTGGGAATGAGGGAGTGATGAAGCTTTTGGCCTCCCTCCCTTCCACCTCTCAGCCACTTCTGCCCACCTCATTCAAGGCCTGTCCACCCACTCCTTCCTTCTCTCTCACAAAATGACACTGACTGTCTGCCTTCCTCGCTCCTTCTCTCTGTCTTCCTCTGTTCTTTCACCCCCTTCTCCCTCTACAATCATCTCTTTCTATCTCTCTGTTCCTCCCTCCCCCCACCTGTCTCTGTTAGTCTCACTCTTTCCCCCTCTTATCAGACAGGCAGTGAAGCATGCGGAAGCTGTCTGCAGTGAAGAAAACAGCAGGGGAGAGCAGGTAGACTTAAGAGACTACAGAGCTGAAGCTGAGTGACTGAATTAAGGGCTCTACACTGTAATAAAAGAGAATATTTAGACTTAAAGACCTAAGGATTGACATACAAGCTGAGCATGAGCTGAGACCGCTGTAGGAGAGACGGTAAAGATCTCTGTTTCTATATAGAGGTTAAACCTTAATTTCAAAAGCTGGTGATGAAGAAGAACAAGATATTATACTAACATATTATACAAAGTCAAGCTCAATTAGAAGAAATCCATGTCATCATAATGGTGATATTGTATTATAATTTGCCCTAGTAAATGAACATGATGAAAATGGTCAAGAGCTGAAACACTTGCAGCTGCACAATTAAACAACAACGAGTTCATGTGCAAGAACACATTTAAAATCAGTGCAAATGAATAATCAACACAGCTCATAAACTGGCAATTTGGGGCTATCCAAATGGATGAGAGACTACACGCACAGAGCCAAGAGACACCACTGCACTTTTAACAAGAGTGGGTCAAAACCTACCATATGACTGGACTGCCCTTTACTTTTTTGCCTCCCCCCTACTCTCTGTGCTCACATATACGGTATTTTTAGTACATCCGAATTCCCAATAAAGCTGTTCTCCTTTTCATGTTTTTTCTGTATGTTGTCAGACACTGGAACAAGTATGAACTAGTGACTGAAACGTGGCCCAAACTTTACTTGTACAACATCTTTCATACACATTAGTGCAATTCAGGGTCTAAACCACGTAAAGGTGAAAGTATCTGAAAGTCCCAAGCCAAGACCCACAGCAATCCCTCCCCTTTTTCAAATGCACCTTTAGTCACAAAGTAGAAGGTGTTATTTTGGGTGTCTAAGCTTATGAAAGTAAAAGTCCTTTTTTTTTCTGAATAGACAATGTTAAGTGATTGGCAGCTGAAACACTTAAACACTTGAAACTCTTTTGGTTGAACTACCATAGATGAGTAACTGTATTGGAAAATATCTGATTTGAATGTACAACCATGTATACATAAAAACTTATTTGGAAATACATATCCAATCACAAAGCTAAAAAAATCTGTTCCATGTGTCTCTAAAAGTGAAATAAAGCTAAAGCTATGCTTTGTAGAAACCTGACAATATATTTGGCAATGTAAATCAGTTAATTTAAGGATTTCTGGATCAATTTTGAATGAGTGCAAGCCACTATGGTGCAAGCTTTGCTCCCAGTAATAATCCCGATAATGTTATTTGGAATAATCATATACCACAACATTAATGCAGCAACTCAGTTGTTTGGAGTTGTTCCAACACGAGCAGTGGGAGAGTACTTTTGTTCTGTCTTTCCATAAACAAAATATTTTTGGTTTGATCCTCATATTTTATTAAACAGATTCGGCTCTGGTGAATTGTGTTGTTATAAGCTTAAACACAGTGTTACCATGGCAACCGTCAACAGTGAGCCAACGAGAGGATGACATCATTTGAACACAATAGCAATACCCTCCAGCCATGACCCAGTGAGTAGATAGGAAATATTTATGTTGGTCAGAGAGTGTGTGTGTGTGTGTGTGTGTGTCAGACGATGAGAGGTGAAATTAAAGAGGGGATTGGGAGAAGAGGTGGAGGGATATAGAGCAAAAAAGGAAGGATAAGGTTGAGAAAGCAGAGAGATAATACTCCCTCAGGGGGAAGAGGAGGGGCGAGGATGACTGAGAAAAATCTGAGAGATGACCTGGAGAGAGACAAGTATTAGATCCTAATGAAAAATCTGCCTGCAGGTATTCATCATGTCTGCAGGCATGCTGAAGTGACACCACTGGTCGGCCAGCTGAGCGTTGGAGCTTCTCCACTGGCCATTGCTCTTTCAAAATGAATTGCCACAAACAGTTTCTATTGCATCATCGGGTGGGCGTTTACAGGCAGTGTTGCGAACCTTGTGCATTTGTCGTTAGATTTTCTGACTTTTCACATCCCCCGAGGGTGACTTTTCTATGCAAAAGCCCCGAGCAATAAATCTAGTGACTTTTCGGACAAACCTTTGCAACTTTCCGTTGAAGAGAAGTCAGGCTTTAACTTTGCAGGCACACCTCTCTATGCGCCTCATTCAATTGACCGCCCAGCAGCTGACACAGACGTGAATGAGCTAACTTTCTGTCTGAGTGATCATTTTACATGCAAATATTGCCAAGATTACAGCACAGCCGTTGTCTTTAATTTATGTGTATGGTGACTTTGTCAGATGACGTCATGATTATAAAATCAGGATTTTGGCAGTGCAGAGCAGCGGCTTGGAAATGGAAAGTGACTGCTGCTTAACATGTAGTTTTAATGGACAACAGAAACAGAAAAGCATGTAAATGAGAACAGCTTTATTGGGAAATAGGCTGTATTAAATTACTGTATATGTGAGCACAGAGGGCAGGAGAAAAGCATGGCGGTCGAGCCATATACTAGGTTTTGACATAGTCTTGTTAACACATAAGCCACCTGTTGCTGTTTTAAAACACTTTGGGGCCCAAAATATGGGGATTACAGTCTGAACTGGATCAAGCAGGGCCCTTCTAGCAGTCCCGAAAACTTGGCGTAACACAGTATTCACATTATATCATACATATATATATATATATATATATATATATATATATATATATATATATATATATATGTATACACACAACTCTTTAATTAAATTAAATTTAAAACATTAAATCAAATTAGATTTAATGAAAATTTAAAATTTAAAATTCAATTCAAATTTAAAATCAAATTAAATCAAATTAAAATATATTTAAAAATTACATCTATATTAAATTTGAATCGACAATAAATTTGATGAAATTAAATTAAGTTTGAACTCAAAATTAAATTAAAATTTCAAATAATAATTTCAAATAAAAAAATTAAAATAATTCCCTCAGACTTAGGACCTGCTTTTAGTGCTAAAATGCTTTGTGAATTACTCTTAGGTAGAGGGAGGAATGAGGAGGGAATGACAGGAAATGTCAGAACAGGCAGACTTAGCAAATGGCAAAAACAACTAAGATTGTGCAGTCGTCCTGACATTTTAATAGGAATTGGAATTCAAGAACATCATGGGTTTCTGATGAAAGTATCTGAAAAGTCAGACAACTGAAAACCAGAGATAAGGTCTCACTTCGTTGCCCAAACACAAATCAATAATAAAGTAACCTGAGGAAATGCGAGAAGCTTTGTGTTGATATAAGTTTAAGACAGCAGTATAAAGTGCAGGCTTGTTGATCCAGAGGGGTTTAATCTGAAATGCTGTGACACAATTTGGTAATATATTCTTCATTTAATTTTTAAGACTTTAATTAGCTTTGCAAGGTTGCCACAAAGTGTGACTTTTGAAGAATGGTTATTGCAAACCATGAAAGCACATTTGAGGAGCTGCTTCCAAAAAAGAGAAACTAAAAATGAAAAACCAAAATGAAGTGCAGCTCATCATCCATTTTACTGAGCTGCTGCAGTCTTGTTGGGTCATCATTTGAAATGATGCCAGTAAATTTTTCAAAGGTACTGCACATTTCTAGCTTGGACTGTGTGCGTCGCCATTTTAAACAGCTCCCACAATGTGGCGTATAGTGTGGGCGGTAAAGCAGAGTAAAAGCGACAGATTTATTAATTCAGGTTGCAAAGGAAATCTACACTCCCTTGTTTGTTTTAGGAGAACATGGCCTTCAGCTCTGCAGAGAAAAAGGAAACCAAATCTAAAGCTAATCCTCTCATCACTCTCCTAAATCTGCAGCCAAAGAACATGTGACCAGATGAGGCTGGAGAAGAGAGAGAGGGGGGGGGGGGGCAAAGAGGGAAAATGAAGAGTTGATTGAATAAGATGAGTAGACAAAGCAGAGATGCAACAGGTGAAGCTATAAAATTACAATGGAAATACTTATCCGTAAAGTTTATGTAAATCTCAAACTGTTGGTCTTAAAGATATAGTTTGACATTAAATGTGCTTATTCACTTTCTAGCAGAGCATTAGATGAGGAGATTAATAAAGAACCACTCTCTTGTCAGATACTAAATATAAAGTAAAACCTATATATATCCAGGCAGCAGGTATAATTTTAGTTAAGCGTAAAGACTGGAAACGGGGGAGACAGCTAATCTGGCTGTGTCCAAAGGTAACAAAATCCACCAACCAGCACGTCTAAAGCTCAGTAATTAACACATTATATCTCATTTGTTTAATATGTACAAAAACAGAAGTGTAAAAACAGCAATGGGAGTACATGCCAATTTCTTGGCCAGACACAGTCTCCACTGGTTGCATGGCAACTGTCAAAAAATAATAAAGGTGTGCAAACGATCTTTTTTCCTTTTATTTACCCAGATTTCAAAATACTCCTGTTTCTGAGCTCAAGACCTTATGAAGCATTAACTTAATGTTTTTTTCAGGTAAAAAAAAAAAAAAGCTACATTTTCTTTCTCATGTTTTAGACAGATAAATTATGTAAAAAAAAAAAAATACAACCCAGTTAATGTTACATAAAGTGCAGGTGATGTTAGCCTGTTGGAGAGGCTAGCAAGAATGTTGGCTCTATAAAACCATGTGAAACAGCTAAATCTGAAAACATAAACCTTTGTTGTGTTGATGGTGGATGTCTTGATTTTTAGCGAATTATGTGCCTTTAACAGCAAATAGCTGACTAAAATTTAATGTTAGCATTAAATTGGATCCTACTCATGCTTATATAGGCCACAAACTTTCTCCACGAACTGTTTTTTTGGAATTTGTAAACATTAAACAAACAAGATATAACTTGCTAATCAGTGAGCTTTAGAGGCGCTGGTAGGCAGTTTTGTTAATGTTGGATAGAGCCAGGCTAGTTGTATTCCCCTGTTTTCAGTCTTCATGCAATGCTAAGTTATGTGGCTTCAAGCGGTAGATTCATTTAGCAGACAGACATGAACTTGGATCAATATTCTCATCAAACTAATAATAAGCGTATTTCCCAAAATGTCTAATTCCTGCTTTAAGTATTAAGGATTTGGTTTTATCTGTTGATCGTATTAAGTTGCATAATATATAACATTTCATAGTCAGATATGATCAAACCCTTCTGCGGCGTTCATTAAGCACATGGAAGACTAACAACTATCTTATCGGGCGTGTTGTGAGAAAACAGATGAGCCTAGAATGTACAGCCATTTGTCTTTGCATGTGCTCAGAGTTTCTGTGGACACTGACAGGCTGTGGCTGCCTTTCGTAGCGTAACACCAAACCATGTCCTTCGCATGGCGTCGAGGGAGTAGTTGGGTCTCCAGCTATTCCACACGTCGCTGTGCTTCCTTTCCCCTACAGGTTAATTTCATGCTTCCTGGTGTGATGAGGGTTCAAGACTGACTAACTTTAACAGATTACCAGACCATCTCAGAATAAACACTGAAGCCTGGAATAAATATGCAAACCCGAAACAGACACATTGATTAAATCATGGATTAATTCGCAGGACAGAAGGCAGGGAAACACCTTGAACAGATAGCCAGTCCATCACAGAAACAGAGGCAGTGTATAAAAATAGATCAACTGCAGTGTCGGGCTATTGTAATCAAAAAACTGAAATTAGACACAGCGAGCTGAGACCATCATCATCAACACTATCACTCTCAATCCCCAAAGGCAGCTGGAGGTCTGATTCCTATCAGTGCCTCTCACAGATCTGTGACCGATCAATACATTTAAGTCCCTCTGCCCTTGGCCGGGCATGAATGAATGAGCAGGAAGGCTGCTCGTTTTCCTCCTGAAAGTCATGAAATAGGCTCAGCTTGAAGCAGATAAAGTGGTGTTATACAACTATCCATCTATGTGTGTATCTGCGTATCAGCACCCAGCACTTCACAGAGTCTCTGAGCTGGTGTTGAAACTATTTGTAAAAAGACTGATTTAGTCAATCGACAGAATATAAAATCTCCAGTAAATCCGGTGATTATAAACAGCATTGTTTATGTATTTATTTATTTATTTTATGCCCACTTTAGGGCAATGGAACAAGCTGTTAACTTAACACTGAAACATTATCATGTTATAAAGTTGTTTTGTAGCCTGATATAGTTTTCGATTTACACTTTCAGCAGACAGGGAGCACGATTATCATTCATTATGATGGACATACTGCATGTCCAATATTCACTCTCCTTTTAACTGTGTTGTGGTCTTCTCCAACACCTGAGAGAAATATTTGGCTAAATATTTAGCTGCCAAATGCTCCACTTTGTTCACCAGTTTATTGAACCGGCTTGCCTTGAAAAGTGAGGGGGCCCCTACCTGTAGAGATGCCCACAATCCTCTCTTTTTGTGCATAATAATGTAACTGGACGATACTGAGTCTGGGCGGGCTCACCTTTTTAGGTTTTAGTGCTACCGATCGATGGGCATGGTCAATCACCAGGGAGGGAAAATTCCCAGAATCTCTGGAATAAGCTCTGTCATAAATCTAGTGGGAGGGAAGCCCTCTGCTCCCTTCGGGATGCTGATGACCTTCAAGTTTTGTTGCTGAATCCTACTTTCAAGATAAAAACATCTGAAGTCTGTCAGGATAGCTTCACAGGAGAGCTGAAGTTCCTCACAAATAAGTTCCATTGTAAGTTGGCCACCGTTCGCAATCTTGTTTCACTTGTTAGCTTAGCTGTCGTTAACTCTCGATATTCTCTGGATTCGCTTCTTTCTGGCTTCCAGAGCTCTGTTTCCAAGCAATGTAGGTGATGGGGAATTTTAAAACAGTATCAAAATAATCAAAATAATTCAACTATGGTCGCGGAAGTGTGTAAAATAAGTGAAAAGAAACGGGAACTATCAGCACCTACGTGTGCTCCATACCAGGATGGAACCAGAAGACTTTTTCACCATTTTCTAAACAGTCAATTAAATAATATCCGCTAGATTAAGTGATAAAATGATAAGTAATTGCAGCCTTAGCCTCTGAGCAGCATCTTAACCCAACTACCTGCCTGTCTGAGTCTAAGGAGCACTGCCAACAGATACAGCACACAGATACCGATAAGATACCAGTAACACCAGTACACCAGTCTGTCTCTCTCTAACACCCACACACAGGCAGTGAAGGACAGTCACTTCCCCAACTGCATTTGATAGAGCCTGATTTCTGATTTCTCTCAACATAATCTCCATTTGAAATAAAGAGTCGGTTGAAGCATTTTAAAATGATGAGACAGCGATTAACTAGTTTTCCTACAGGGGATAAATAAAGTAGTTTATCTGTTTTTCTCAACCATTTAACACGTCACTGGCCTGGTAACAGACTTAACCAGCTGAACTGTAGCAAACAAAGCTCAGAGGAAACTGTCACAAAATCCAACTCTTCATCCCAAAAAAAAAAACTAAACACATGCATGAAAATCAACATTTTCTCAATAATTCCCTAAACAGTAACATTGCTTTAGTTGAGACTGGATGTACACCAGACCATTTGCATGTTTACTCTCTCTCTGTCATGGTAGCTGGACTGAAACAGAAGCAACCCACAGTGGAAACATACAGTGAGAGTGACTGTCCTCTGCTCTGTAACTTTGAAAGCAAAGATGGATCAATAAAGTGCAATCAGCCCTAATCTCTGTTCACTCTGTGATTATTATCAGCTGTAAGCGGCTCCATCTGCGACACACCGAAGAAAGAAAACAACTTCCTCCACTTCCTGTGAAGTTACCATGACATGTAAACTTAAGGAACACCCACACTGAAGCAGTGATCATAAATAACTCCTACTGACTGAAACCATAATGAATATGGAGGAGATCTTTTTTTATCTTCTTGACAGGTACCCATTGTGCAGCTCGAAAGGAGCTCAGGCGTTAAAATGACCCTTATAGGTGACGTCACAGTCGTGACATTCATGTTTTCCTGCAGTCTATACTGCCTGGCGGAGAGTTTCATCACAGTGACCAGCTCTTAAACATGTATCTCCAGACCATCAACACAAATATACTCTGTCCTTGGTGCATAGTGCATTAGGGCTCCTCTTTGTGAGTCTGCCCAATCAAGATATTTTTTAAACAGTGGGCTCTGTTTTGGTGTGGGTTTTTTTTGTTGGTATATAGTCAAGTTGATAAGAATTAGTCGGAATTTTTTATCTATTGCTCTTAACAGGTATGTTAGGTGAGTACTAACCATCTATGAGGTTACCACTGGTGTAGAAAACCCTGTCACCTATTATATCTGAGTTGCTTACATGCTTGAGTAAAAAAAATTGCAATGGAGTTTAAGGAGTGAAGGGTTTAGCATCCACCCAACTTCCAACTCAGAAGAAGGAAAAGCTGGAAATTACGAATTACTTTCATTCAGTTCAGTGCCGAACCAAACCAAATTGTTTGGTTCATTATAGATGACGTCTATAGGAACATAGAGTATATTACAGGTGAAATGACAAAGGTGCATTCAGTCACCAGCAAACAAACCTCTAATGTTAAAACCTGCAGATTTGGTCAGTGATGACGCCGGACATTCAGTTTAGATTGAGAATTCAGTGATTCAAGATTTGTTCATACATGTACACCTCTAGAACAAAGTGCCCCCACACATGCCTGTTTCTGAGTCTTCTTCTCATTTTTCTCCTGACATATATTAGATGCTCTACTCTCGTTTAACACACAGGGTTGCCCAGGAGAGTATCTGCTTCAGTTCTGCAACAATATTTACGAACGTTAAAGTGCATAACATAACTCAGATTTGTTTTTTTTAACCATCCGTTCATTTGCAATAAGACAGCAACAGTTCTACATCACAGGGAGTCATTTGATTCCACGTTAATGTCAAAAATATTCCAGAGGATGTCCTGATGGACAAGAGGTCATACAGACACGTGACATATAAGGCAGCAGAGGTCACCTTAAAGAAATAATTTAAAAGAGCTTTAAAGTTTGGCATACTAAACAGGTAACTTCAGTGAAAAAAAAATCATCTAAATGTCAGAATATAACATAAAAATGTAGTCATAGCCTCTGTAACTGCCAAAACACCACAACAAACTGAATAGCTAGCTAGCTAATTAACCCCAACTCAGTAGTCCCCCACTTACATTTTAACGGTTTTGGCTGAGTCATCTCAGAATGAGAACAATGTAAAACCGTCTTAAATATGCACATGATGGCTACACACATGATATCATGCTAAAAGATTGAGGCTAAAGCTAACAGGTCCCAGGCAAAGAATTAAGCATCCTAACCAGTCGTTGATCCATGTAGAAAACATGGAAATAAAGGAACAGCATTGTTCTTGTATTTCAAAGTAGCTAGTCAGCTCTAGTACAGTATTAAATATTTTAAAAATGTTATTTCATTCTAACATAACACTGCTTGGATGCTTACTATGAAAAACATGCCTGGAGAAGCAACACAAGAGTTAGATTTCTTTGCTTTTTGCTCTTATTTTCAGATTTTACTTCTAATATTACAAGACAGAAGGCTTTTAGGATGTGTTTAGCAAACACAACAATACCTTGGGTTATAAGTTGGGCTGTAGTTGCTAAAGTATAAACATTCCCAAATTCAATTAAGAGCAGGACTGAGCTGTTCATGTTCCCCTAAACTCTAATGTAGCAGCACTTTGGCTCCCACACGGTAAATGTGTTCGTCCTGAACATGGCTTTTTCTAATATAACTTGTACCCCCACATAAAAATGTAGTGTCCTTTGGCATCGGAAGTAACAATAGCATTACTTCTGTAGTAAGCAAAGTAATAAGCTAGTTAGCTGGGCATACCAATATTTACAGCTGACGTTAGAGCACATAAACACAATGTTTAATCAAACCCATATACTTTTGTTCTTGTTTTTCTGGTTATGGAAAGGTAGTAAGAAAGACAACACCAATATCTTAAACATTTTTTGAAAAATTAAATGAGATGATAAATTGTTGCTATGTACTGTACGTGATACGTACGTAGCTCACTCTTCATGTCACAGATGGGTCTTTCATTTCTCTCTCTGAATAGATTCCTGCAAATTCTCAGTGGTTTGTTTTCCCTGTCTCTATCCTCATGTGAACTCTGCAAACATAACTTATCTGCATTGCCACACCCAACCATACGCATCAGTGAGAAAACACAGTAAGTCAACAGTTAATAACATGTTTCCCAGAAATGTACGTGGACAGTGGAGACAACTGTTGAGTGAAAAAATGGTTCAGCTTCAACCTAAGAATGAATATCTTTGTACAACTAACAACCGTGAGGCTGCATTCACACTGTGCAGCTGAAAGCAAACTAGATGTGCAGCGCAATCAGTGGGAAATTTGATGAAATTTTCCTTGCCACAAAAAGGCTGTTTCCTGTACCTGCAGATACAACTTGGCAATAAAAGTGGGCTTTGAGAAGAAGCATTGTTGCTGTCTGGCAGTGAGGACAAATCAGCTACAGTAGAGTCTAGCACAATGGATGCCCGTAAATTATGTTTGTCTACTTTAATAAAGATTGAGGTCTCTTTTGCTTCGACTGCTCACT